>NW_028280853.1:1487500-1772500 GCF_059751285.1 Brachycentrus maculatus
ATATTTAAGTTTATATTCCAGAAACTTTGCTCCATTATCATTACTTGTACATACATATAACTAGCTATTAATAAGGATTTACATTTAAAAAAATGTATTATTAATTCCCCGCCAAAACACGATTTTGTAAAATTCAGTTGGTCTAACAGAATACCAAAACGTGTTTAACTACAGTACAGTACACTTACGTATTTAATTCAATTCTTCTTCAAACCTTTATTTGCACCCAATGGTGCATTGGGCACTGCATCATATGAATGCAGTGTTATCTTGATCGTTAACACACAAAGGAAAGGTGATCAGTCCTCCGTTTCAGGTACCAGTCCAGGGTAATATTGAATAAATATTAGAGTCAAAAATCACTTATATTTATTTGGCCCGCCCTGGGAATCGAACCTGGGACCTCCAGAATGGTAGCTTAGCGTGCTGACCTTTACACTACGAAGACGGACCGATTTTTATTTACTTCAATATAAAATAAATATTCCAAAGCTCTCAGTAACAAAGAGAACTAAAATCAAACCACTTAAAATTTTAGTGAAAGTGGTTATTTTTTAAAAAGTTTAGTAAAATTTTTATTTAAATAATACTTCTAGATCCACCCCTTTAAGAGGAAAGTTCATTTATTAGTAATTTCTCTTTACATCAAGTCTTAGCGGAATGACGTTATCGTGCATGTTTTGCTAATGAAACTTTTCATCTCCAGAATCATCAAACAATCGTAAAACATTGTATTTATTATGATTACGTGTCTATTTATGCGCAAGCGAGGATTTTATTAACTGTTTAAAAAAATTAAAAACTGAATCATTTGGATGATTTAAAAAATATACATAACGTGGAATACACATTTAAACAAAAAGTAGCAATAATTCAAGTATTAAAAAAAAATAAGTATTTAAATCTAAAAAGAGTACATCATTGAAACACAAAGAATAAAGAATGTATTCCTTAATTAAGTATAGTTAATAAATATTTAGTGTAAGTCCCTCTGCAAGCACAAAACCTTATCTCTTTTTTGTAGAGTGTAACTACTTATGTATAATAGCTATCTATTGAAATACAAAATAAGTAGTCTTTCAATAAATATTTTTTGTAAAAAATTTTAACAAAAATATATTTAAATAAAATGTGTTTGTGTTTACTTGTTTAAAATTTCCGAAAGCTTTTCATCGATTCTTTTAAAAGTTTGACATGACATTGCTTTTGCGCTTGTTTTTTTATGTAACAGGTTTTTTTTACCTATGACAGGTGTAAACATGTTTTTTTTTCAATAAATAAATAAAATACTTTTTTGACCGCAATATCAGCGCCATCTGTTGATAGTAACATTACACATGCAATACTTAAAAATACTCATAGCGAACACCATCATTCTTGACGTCAGCAAAAAAAAACGAATGTCCGCAAGCATTGTAAAATTATGCGTACTAGAAATGTGCTATTAAAATTATGATACTGATTCATTGCTAATACCAAAAAAGTGAAAATACCCCATTATGAATTGTGAGGAACACTAGGAGAAGGGAAATATGCGAGATCCAAGACGTCGGTAGGTGGGGAAGACAACGAAGAAGACAATGATATACGCATATGAGAATAATGGAACCATCCAGACTCCAGCAAATCGTACTGCATGGGCAACCTTAAGGTGATGGATCAAAGAGATACATTGACAGCTGGAAACCAACATCGCAGGAGCTAATCCCTCTTTAAAACAGGCCACAAGGCCTACACCAAAAATAATAAGAAGTGAATTGTGAGGACAATATGATTCTACGTTTTATTACCCAAATAATATTACATCTATGTACATATCCGCGAGCATTTTTTAATTATTTTCCTTTTTTATTTCCTTTGTACTGATAAATTCTGTATTTCATTTTGTGATAGTTCATTTATATTTACTGTTGCATCAGGAACCGCCTGCGTTAATTAAGTGATGACGCAGTATGTCTGTTACTTGTCACCACACACTGTCACGCACTCGAGATAACTGTCAATATACCAGTGATGAATGGTAGGTGTGCTTTATATACATACTTTAAAATATTTTCGACAGAGAACATGTATTCATTGCATATGTATGTTTGGTATAATTTTTAGACAGAAAATAATTACCACAACACAAAATTAAGAAATAAAGTTTTGTACTAATTGATGGAACTGTATTTTATATAATAACATATCAACTATATAGTTTTTCCAAATATATTTTATGTGGAAATATATTTGGAAAAAATTGTAATGGTTTTATTTTAATTTTTTTATAAAAGTTTCAAGATTTTTTAAAATAATATAATTAATTTTTTAGCATTTCTATTTTTGACAATTTAAATTGTTATTCTATTCTATTATATAAAAATATTGACTTAATTTATTGAATCGTTGGGTAATGTATCCAAAATAAAACACGGTTATTAGATTGAATTCTACTTTTATTTACATATATATGATAATATGTGACGCTTTTCGTCTTATTATCACATTATCAAACACGGATGAGTTTGATAATGTCTTAATAAGACGAAACGCGTCACATATTATCATATATATGTAAATAAAAGTAGAATTCAATCTAATAACCGTGTTCAATTTTGAATACATTACCCAACAATTCAATATGGAATTCTACCAACTGTCTGCAGTTACAATAAACTAATTAATTGACTTAGATTGTGGTCCCACATTGAATGAACTTGACAAATCCGTTAAAAATAAGTATGAAAAACATAAATGTTTAAAATACGCGAGTAAAATTAAATTGGTTGAAAAATAATTGAAAGCAGAAAACAAAGTAAAATTGATAAATGGAATGATTGAAAAAATATATATAATGTCAAATTTTTGATAGAAATCACAAAGGGATGTGGATGGAAGTAACTTTCTAACCAAAAAAATATTTTACAAAAATAAATATTTCAAAATATAGAAACCAAGATAAATGGAGAAATATGCAAGAATGAAAAAAATAAGAGATTTTATTCCCACTTCGCTTTTAACCCTTATACGTATCCAATGATGCATAGAGCACTGTATCATATAAACGCAGTGTTATCTTGATCGTTAACATATGAAGGAGAGGTGATCAGCCCTCCGCTTCGGGCACCAGTCCAGGGTTATATAGAATAAATATGAGAGTGAAAAAATCGATTCAATTTATTCGACCCCACCCTGGGAATCGAACCCGGGACCAGTTCGGTAGCCAAGCGTGTTGACCATTACAAAACTTAGGCGGACATATTTTTTTGATGTTTTTTCTTCCCACTGAGTAATAATTATAGATTTCTTTTAATAAAAATATATTTTTACCATTATTGGAAAGTCGTAAAGATTTAAAATATAAACTAATTAATATTGTAAGAATGCAATAAAGTAAAAAATACCCACTGTAAATAAATCTCTTAACAAAGGAAATAACGCCTATTCACCGCAAACGGCAGAACGCGTTTCGTTTTCATTCACTTTTTCAGACTTCTATTTATATATTCAGATGTTAAAATAGAGTATGAAGAAATTTTCAAATGAAATATGTAACAAAAATGTTAAATTAATGAGTGAGGTGAAAAATTTTAAATAAGTTTTATGCCTGAGATTATTTGGTAATTTATTTTATTCATTTGTTTTTTTTTGTTATAAATACTACTGTCAATATTGTTAATAAAACAAAGTAATGTAACAAATTGACTTTTAAAATATGATAGATGGAGCGAGCTACTTTTAAAAGAAAAGAAAATGCTGAATTATAAAAAAACGACCTTTCTAAAAGATCTACATACATTCAATTACATATATTTTAAGATATTTGATATAATTGTACAGTAAAAATCCTTTAAGATATGGAAAGTATTGAAAATTGACAATTTCACAAATATAAAAGAAAATTGGAAAAAAATTGTATGAAAGGACATGTAAAAAGAATAGCTTTGAAATGACGATAGGCTACATGAGCGAAATACTAAGTTAATACTCTTTCCCTCTGAACAAAAATATCCAATTTAAAGGTACACACTAACTAGGCATATAGTTCAAAATATATTAAAAATTAACTCTTTACAGTACAAAAAGAATAGCACCAATTTGTATTAATATCTTAACATAGTTGAAGAAGAAAATGGAAGAGTTAGTAAATACACAGAAATTCAATTTAATTTGATTTTAAAATTTAATTATCATGATTATTTAATTTACTTTTTAACATAACAAACAGTCTTTGCCACTTACACATTCATGCATCTCCTCATACATATCAACCGATTTTCCGACTCCTAACCTGACCACTTAAATATTTGACACACTTAATAAATTTTTCTGGGTCTTCTACATTCGACAATTTTTTTTACTGTTCTTTCTTCACTTATTCCATTCATTTGCCTAACACCTTTCTCAATTTTATCAACAACGCTTATCTTGTTGCTTTCATCCCTTATATCACTATTCAAACACCATTGAACATACATCGTTTTGCCGCACATTCGTCTAAATAATATTATACACTTATACGTAATATGCGTTTGGTTCTACACATTTCTTAAGTAAGATCCTAGATCGTTGTTTACGCTTAAGCTGAATAGAGGCATCTGTTTGTATAGTTTATTTAATACACTTTACCTAAGTAGCTGGTGAATAAAATTATCACCCCTAAGTAAGAATTGGTCAGACTAATTCAATACGCAGCAAATTGACAAAGTATTTTCTTTCATGGAATAAATGTAACAGCCCTCACTCATATATTGAACTTTCACTCTATCATAGATAATATTTCAAAAGAGACGAAAAATTTGTTTATAGAATATTTACTTTTGAACCTGTCCTAGGATACCCATAATTTAAAACCATAAATAAGTAAATTTCAAAAGTTTTATAATTAAATTTCATCGTATTCATCTCTTGTTTAAATGTCTTTGTAAAGTAGAAGAGAAACCTTTATTTTATTCTTTTTTTGAAATTTTATTCAGTAACTGGGAAAAGCTTACTAATGTATTAGCTTTTTTTCAAAACATATTTCTTAAACCATTAATCTTTTTAACAATATTTCGAGTGTGTTTTAGCATTTCACCCCTTTATTTGTGTACAAAGGTTTGAATGCTCTACAAAATATTGTTATATCTATACATAAATGTAAAATTATTTTCTGTATGGTAACGCTTTAATTGAATATCGTCAAAAAAGAACTGTGTTTCGATAAAAAAAATTGGGTGGTTTAATAAAATAACATTTCTTTTGAAATAATAAAAAGTAATGAAATAATTCTTATTTTAAAATCCAATACCAAAGTAGCTCAGGAACCTTTTTATCACATTTTTCAAAAAAAGCTCCAACTCTTCAAAATACCCATATACATAAAATATACTAGAGTCGAAGTTTGAAATTTGTCTTTTATATTTCTACGTAATTTAATTTGATATTTTCCATTCTACTTTGAACTGCCTTAAACATATTATAGTTTGAATTTCAGAACACTTGCGGTCATGTTCCTTTACCCGAGCGGATCCCTTCGCTACTCTTCGTGGACCCTTTAAGATACACGGTATTCTGAAAGATAAACAAATGTGGAAGCTTTAAATATAGTTCAAGGCAGTTTTTAAAATATGTAATTTGATTAGTTTTATCCGAACCAGTGGAAAAGTCACTTCGTTTTATATATTTTACTACCCCACATAGGCTAAATGTTGCAAAGAGCTTCTTTAAAAAGCTTTTATAGTTTAGTAAGAATCACGTATTTCAATGTACGTGGGCACCATAAGGGGTGTTTAGTCCTTGGATGCGCTATCTAGATTTATAGATTTTTAAAAAGGATCTTTTAATTTTTTTTTAGTTAATTAATACTTATATTTACGCACCACAAATAATGGGTGGTTACATTACATAACTTTTAAATTAAAATTCAATTGATTTTTTTAAACAAAGTTTTAAAAGAATTTTAAAAATGTATGAGAGTGTTATTAATTGCAAAAATTACAAAATTAAATCGAGTCAGGGTTTATATGGTACATATGTATAATACACATTGTATATATGTATATATGTATATATGTGTATATATATACATATATACATATATATATATATATATATATATATATATATATATATATATATATATATATATATATATATATATATATACATATATACATATATATATATATATATATATATATATATATATATATATATATATATATATATATATATATACATATATATATATATATATTTATATGGTACATATGTATAATACACATTGTATATATGTATATATGTATATATGTGTATATATATACATATATACATATATATATATATATATATATATATATATATATATATATATATATATATATATATATACATATATACATATATATATATATATATATATATATATATATATATATATATATATATATATATATATATATATATATACATATATATATATATATAAATACGATATTTTTTCGATATATGTAAATGTATAAACTGAAAAAGAAGTAGGTCAATTCGATAAAATATGAATTTTAAATTATATTTGAGGTTTTTAAGAAGAATCATTTGATATTATGAGGATATTTTTAAAACATATCCATGCAACTAAAAATGAGTGGAAAATTCATATTACCTTCAACATTTTTCAAATAGATTTATTCATCATCGTGATCATTCATCATTAACAATTAACATTTCATCGAGTGTACATAGAATATAGTTACCATAGAAATCCTACAATACTTGTCATAAATGTATGGTATGATTGTGATTAGACAAATTATTTTTTTTGATTTCTTTTATTGTTTTATGCTGAAATTTTGCTGAAAACAATATTTCTAAATACATGTTATCTATATTACAGTTTTCTCGTGATTTTTTTCAAACACTTTGACGTTTTATTCATTGAACATATTAATTTCACATTTTATATAGAGTTTGAATTGTAGTAGGGAAATTTGAGTAGCTACATAAATTTTCCTTTTAATTGTATGTTAGGAAGTTTTTCATATTCAAACTGAAAGGTTTCTCGAATTAAAACTAGCGAAATCTGAGCACAGATTCCTAAATTTTCAAACTCAGCAAATTAATTCACTTTTGATTATATTTTGGTCCTAATAAACTATTTCAAAATAGATTTTTCACTCTAATATTAAATTAATATTACCCTGGACTGGTACCCGAAGCGCAGAACTGGTCACATTGCCTTCATATAATTAATGATCAAGTAAGTCGATCTTTTACAGTGCCTTATATATTAGCAGGCGCGGATGAGTGTTGTTAATAACAATACGGTATTTGTATAATATCTGACTTACACGATATTTTTTCTTCGTCCTTCGGGACTTCAAAATTCCTATTTAGAAACTCAGAAGTATGACTGCTTGTGGCGCTATCATATTGAGAAATGTAGACTTTATAAGTTTCTCAACTGATCTGCGCAAGAATCAGTTTCCAAATCTATTAAAAATGTTACCCGCATGAGAAAGAGATCCAAGACCATTGCAATTTATGATTTCCAAAATTGAATGCACTATGGACGTTTTATAATAGGCAGAATGGTGAACGTTATACGATTGTATAAAATTGTCGCTTGAGCCAGCCAAAATACCAGGTGATAACTCCTGGGATTCTCAGATTTCCATCTTCTTTCATATAAAAAATGATAGATGTTTCATCTCAAGTTGAGACACCTATAATATCGACATGTGATCCGTAAGGTGAATAATACAGTATCTAAGAATAAATAACAATACTTTAATTTATTTCAGAACTCCTATTTTAAGATAAAGAAGTATTTAAATATCCTCTTTTTCACCAGAATTATAAAATATAAACGTGGGTAATTAACTCATTTGTATTTTTTTATTAATTTTTGTAATAGAATAATAACAAAACCTATTGATTTCCATAATTATTAAATTTATGGAAGCTACGTTACTTTACATGACTCATTTTTAAGTTCTTCTACAAAGTAAAAGCGCTTACGGTATTATTTATTTTTATTTTTATTTTTCAGATAACTTGAGTTTAAAAAAACTTACTAACTAACTTACCATCACGCCGCTTCACCCCAGGGGTAGGCAGAGAGAATAGAGCTTAATAACTTGAGTTTATGAATATTCAAGACATATTTTATTAGAATAAAAACACTATTGTACGTTAATAATACGTTACGTAGATTATAAAATTAGTACAAACTTTATTATTCAATTTTAATGTTATTTCTCTAAGCATGAACATTAAAGATATTAAGATGATTTGCTTAACACATAAATTTTCATTACTTTAACCTTCATGACTAAATTTTTAGATTTTTTTAGAAAGTTTTTTTCTTTATAACTATTAAAAGCGATGAATATGTATCTTGAAAATTATTATTAATTTTATTAAAATTAGTTGTATTATTAATTTTATTAAAATTTTAATTTTATTAAAATTAAAATTAGTTATTTTATTAAAATTAAATACACTGTATTATATCTGCTTTAAAATTGACTATTAACGTTTTAAATTTGATAATAATGTATAGGTAAAAAATATCGAGGAAATTTGTCGAATTGATAACAACAAAAAAATGTACGTATTATAAATTAAGAAGTAAATATAATTAAAATTAGAATCATGAAATCATTAAATTTTTGGTATTCAAAATGCATGTATGCAAAAAACAACACATTTTTTTAACATGTAAAAGAACCAAATTATTATTTTTTGATTAATGTATTTATTGCACAATTTTTTTTCCTTAGTTTATTTGAAGATTTTCTGTAAATAACTTTAAAATAGTATTTTATGTTGTACATAATAAATTTCAACCGAAAATCAGCTTCTACTACTATTTTGAGAAACATTTTGTGCATTGAATGAAATTTTGGATAATATTTTCAATGTGAAGCTTAAATTTAAATTTAATAATATACATACTTAAATGACTTGGACCATATTTCAAATAATTAGTTAAACAGAGAAATGTCCGCTTATTCGTACATTCAATATACGCACGTTTTGAGATTTTTTCTGATTAGGATAACGATAACCTGTATTCAGACACGTACTCAATTGCTTCAATTTTTATATCACTTGAATATTGTAGTCATAATTTTTTTAATGACTCCCGGTCAGAATACAAGTGTTGTAGTTAATTATAAAGGAATAAAATAAATGCATGTCGAATTTTTAGGTAAAATGTTTAAAAAAAATCTTAAAGCATTTTGAGTGTGTACAAATTTTTGTTAACAAATCTGGATGATCACCAATAAGAATTATTTTTTAGATTATTTTTGACATCTCAACATAGATGAAGAAGAATATGGAAGTCTTGGCACTCACAGGGCTTACGACCGCAGATCTCTTTGGTGAACTCTCGCATACTGTGTAACGAGTTTGATCTAAAAGTTTCTGTCAATCATGGGTAGATTTGGTGAATGTTACACGTGTGTGATCACTTATGCTTACAGCCTATGCCGGTCGTAAGCCCTGTAAATTCCCAAATATCCATATTCTTACAACACTCTCCTTATCATTTATCGTTCACTTTGTGTTATACCATTAAAAAAAAACACTATTTTGTGACTACCGGTTTCGGAATAATCATTCCATCATCAGGTCAAATGTAATCTAGCTTTATATTACCATACCACAAAGTTAAAAATGCTTTTAAGAAACAAAATTTCATATTCTTCTTCATCTATGTTGAGATTTCAAAATAATCCGCTCAATGATATTTTTTATGTATATGAAGCTCTACAGGTGATGATCGCAGTCTAAACTCTACTCTCGTTATTCGCGGGGTTTATTGGGGTGTGAGGGGGAGGGTGGAGGACCTAAGGGGGAGGAGTCACGTGGGCGTCTGGCGGCAATATAAAGGGGCGCCCATCGAGTGCTTCCCTTACAACAATCCTGGCATCCAGACGGCTCTCACCCATCAGTTGCTGCGTCAAGAAATCAGCCAACTCACTTCTTATCTCAAATTAACATCTGAAAAGTTTTCGGTGTCGACTGAAAGGCCGTGAAACGTCCTCGAGATCTTCCGCAGCCTCCTTTAAGAAGACCAACTTTTCAAACAACTAAGAGGTAAGTTTTTTTGAAAACATATTTATTAAATTAATTTTTTTTCATCGTGGAAAATGAGTTTTCTTTTCTTAAGGTACTTAATATTGCTAAACATTTTTGTCAACCTCTGTCAAAACTTTTACCAGGGTTTTATGTATGCTAAAAATCTCTTAAAAACTTATTTCTTCATAAAGTTTTTAAAAAAAATATTTAGCTCCTTTAAAATCTCTAGCCTAACTTATCTTCTGGGTGCAGAAAAATCTTTGATCTTATTTTTACAAAATATAATATACAAAAAAAGTTAATTGTTAAACATATAAATTAATCGGAAGTCCAATTAGAACACTTGCAAAATTTGAATTCAACAGAAATGTAAATTTTCCAGGGAAATTTATAAAAATTTTCTTTTGCCCCGAAATAACTTTCGAAATTGCAAATAAGTAGGGATATTTGAGCAATTAAAATTCTGTTTAAATTTTCTTTCTTTCAACTTTTTAATGCTTAAATATGTGTAAAGAAATTATTCATTTTAATGTGTTTTTAAAATTTTGACTCTCTCAAAGGACTCGTATACTTTAGTAGAGTGTCGATCTTTCACAAACTTGTTCGAGTATAGTAATGTAATTAATTAATTTATGTAGTAATCCCAAATATTTTCTTGTTTTTACATTTTCTTATTTCTATATTTCCTGTATTTTCAATTCTATATTGTTGTACTTTTTTATTATTATTTTTTTTTCGGATTTTGCATAATTTGTATTATCTCACCAAAATTTTGTTAGAACTTTTATAACTAATGAAAACAAGATTGAAGGAAATTCAACGAAAACTAGAAATAATTATACGTTGGTTAAAATAAGCTAAGGTTTTTTTCCCATAAAAATTGTGTCGTGAGCGTAATCCGTAAAGTGTTTTACTCCGTTCAGGTTTAATCTACAAAAGAGTGGATAAACATTTTAATTCAACCATCAAGCGAAATTAATCGACTCAATCTTATTTACTGTCGGAAAACGTGGTATGCAAATCAAGAAGATAAATCAATACTAAGCTGATCCCATGCTTCAGTGACTCTGATCATTCGAAATAAATGAGAATAATCATTAGTTTGGTCATAATGAACAAGGTCCAATTATGATTTTAGGTTAATTAACACTTAAATAAATTAATAATCAATGATAAATATATCATAAAAGCTCAATTTTTAAATAAAATTATTCATGAAAACTGTATGTACCGTTTATTGAAAAACAGAGAAAAATCCTCTGAAAATACATCACCTGATAGGAATGCAAATTACTGCATAAATTTAAATCAATTTAAATAAGTACATGCGTTTTCAGTCATATGCAGTATATTTTTATCATTCTTTCAGCATGCTAATGAAATAATGTATCATGAACGATCCGACGCTTCAGTTTTCACGACCTGAAAGTGATTCATGCAAATTTCTTATAATATTTTAATATTATGAACTTAAAAAAAGGTTGTTATACCCATATAATATTCTTATCAATACTTAAAATTTATGTTCTTATCAATACTGGATTTTAATCTAGTAAAAAATGTTTCTTAAAACTAAGAAAAATGCAATAGAGTTCAGATAAATTTAAAAAAAAAACATTCTCAAATTTATGTTTGCAACTTGCGAGAATTCAACCCGCAACGTTGGATTCGCAGTCTATCGTTTACATATTTTGTTTATAAATATTTTCTTAGTCGAATGACTTCCATTTTTACTTCAAAAAACCCATTTTTTCAAGTAATCGATGGATGAAGCTAATTTGAAAAAATGGGTTATTCGAATTATGAATTATGAATTGTGAAAAAATGGGTCATTCGATTCAGAAAATATTTAAAAAAAAATCGCCATTGAATCCCATAAGACGTAACCATATGGATGAAGTGTGTAAAAGCTGGAGCCACACGAAAAGTAAAGTAAGTACCAGTTAATTTCTTGAAAATTGATGAGATATTTTGCCAAAAATCAAACCTTCTTCCGGCGCAAATTTGTGGGTTCGTAAAAATACTAAAAACTGGAAAAAAAAATAAAATATATATATATATATATATATATATATATATATATATATATATATATATATATATATAAATATACATATATATATATATGTATATATATATATATATATATATATATATATATATATATATATATATATATATATATATATATATATATATATATATATATATAAATATATATATATATTTATATATATATATATTTATATATATATATATATATATATATATATATATATATATATATATATGTATATATATATATATATATATATATATATATATGTATATATATATATATATATATATATATATATATATATATATATATATATATATATATATATATATATATATATATATATATATATATATAACGAAAACATATTGTCTGTAAAAATTACACGTGTGACGTTTTTTAATTGCCGATGCAATTTTTGAAGCATTCTATTCTTCTTACTAATCAAATAAGTAATTCGATGACTCTTTCTGTATAAATCATTCAATCAAAAATAAATTTAAGTCAAAGAAACTGTAAAAACATATAGTTTATAGATATTTGGTGTATAAAAACAAGTTTTTTTAAGTTTTAAATATCTTTATTAAAAATATAGAAATTGCAGATGATGCTTGTTAATATTATCCGCAAAGTGAATCATAAAAAAAATGAAGAGACTCATAAATTTATTAGACGTAATAAGTCATATACAGGTGTCCCATAATCCTGCGTATTCCTTGTAAGGGGTGTTAGGCCAGCTTATGACTCAATAAAAAAATGAAAATATGACCTCTCTAAAAGTGCCTTAGTTTTCCAGATATTTCCACTTTTATGAATTTCCCGAACATCGACGCCACAGATCATTTTTTTGAGTGCCACTTTTTCAATTTTTCATATTTTTGGATTCTAATTTTTGTTTCATAATACTAAATAACTATTCTGTTGATCACAGTCCAAAATATTACCAATACTGGCTTGCCTATGCGGAAAAAAAATATCAATGCCCGGTCGATGATTTTAAAATAAATCTTAAGGTAACTGACTCTTCACCCTGAAAAAAATATACGACGCTTACCTGGCAAGTTATTTGAAATATTTGTTCAATTTTGTCATTTTAAAAACAGTTTTAAATTTACTAAATTTTACTTTAGAAAAAAAGATATTGTTTTTTAATGCAAAATGAGCTGATTTTATAATTATTTCCTTTATTAGGAATTACGATGTAAACAATTGCTTTGGTTTAGTAAAGTGAAAATGTTTTTGTATCAAATTATTTTATTTTTATTATTTTATATACATGTGTGTGCGAGTAAGACAATAAATCTTAAATGTGGTATATATAAAACTTATTACAACACAAAATTTGTGAATTTATTGATTGTAATAAATGAATCGCTTTTTGGGTAATTAACTAACCATTTTAATGTATCATCTGCAATATTATGATGAATATTTAAGAAGTGTTAAAATTTTAAATTATTAAATTATCGTGAGAAACAAAAAGACTCATTTTTTATCTTTGTGTTGAAATAATTACAATTTCTTACATAAAAATATCCTGAGAGACAATAAGGAGAAAGAAAAACATAATAAAAAATCTTTATAGTACTACGGTTTGAGGTTCTCAAGTATTGGTTTTTAAGTCAAAATAATTATAATTTCTTTTGGAAAAATATCCTGAAAGACAAAAGTATGAAAAAAAAATAAAGAAAAAATCTTTATATACTTATTATGGTTTAAAGGTTAAGTTTATGAATCTTTGTTAAAATAATGACAATTTTCTACTAAAAAAATTTCCTGATAAACGTAAGTTAGAAAAAAAATCTCTACGGTTTGAGGGTCCCATTTTCAAAAATGTGTCAATATAAAATTCATTAATCAACCCAATAAACTAAAATTAAAAGAACCAATATTGAAGAAATATTCTTCATTTGGTTTTCATCCCCAAAGTAATGTTATTATTTTAGAGGTTTTTTAAATAAAATTAGTTACTTAACTATTATGAATAGATTCCAATAACTGAATCCACTTATCTATAATTATGACACAATACATCTAATATACGTAAAACTACAAAATTTTCGTCATGAAGTTACAATGTAAAGTATCCAGAGAAAAGCGATTTAAAAAGTTTTGTTAATAAATAAAAAATATAGTAAACCAAAAAATAGGTATAAACTTAATAGTGATATTTTCTTTAAAATGTGTAAAATTTAATTATGTTATGGAAGTTATTTAAAAACAAAGATATATTGAAAACAATTATTTTATTTTATTTTTGTTTCTGATGTTTTAAAATTATTATGAAATTTATTAAAAAGGATATTTGTATTATTTTCCTGGAAAGTGTTACATAAAAAAATACGGATAAAAATATATTGTAAAAACATAATATCGTTTATAATAGGCACAAATATTAAATATAAAAATACGACTGAGCAAACTCTTTTGTCGCTTTACTAAAATCATCGACTATTCAATTAAAATTCGTTTCAATTAATTATATTTTTAATGAACGTACAAAAGATGGCGTTGGTTAAAACTTATTAAGATCGTTCTAAATATAAATTCTTTAAATTGTACTGATAGAAAATAAATAATTTTAACATAGAATTTTTTTATAAAATCTTTCTCAGCTGTGATTATAATTATGCACACCAAGTTTTAAAATAAAAACTTGACATTTAAAAAACTAAAACACTTTGATAGTTCTGGTAATTTTTGCATTTCCAACAATTTGAGAACTGTATAAATACAAATATAATCATATCCGCAAAAATTTAACTGTGCATATAAAAATATTATTGATTTTTTCAAAGCGTATTCAGGTAATTATGTAAAATTTTTGACATCTTAACATAGATGAAGAAGAAAATGGTGGTCTGGGTATTTACAGGGCTTATGACCTGTCATAGGCTGACTAAATGATCACATTACACACGTCCAACATTCACCATTCTACACTTGATTGATAACCATACTACTATTTTTTTTTAATCTTACACATATCATTAATCACATGACAATGTACATGTAAGTCCACTAGAACCATCTATGTTGGATTGAGAAAGCTTTTATTTATCAGAGACCTTTTTATTTGGATGTATGCAAGATCCTAACTATTTTTTTTAAATACTGAGAAACGCCTTAAAACATAACTTTTTAATCAGCTTATAATTTGACCGGAATATTTTTTTCACAACATTTTGAGAGTCCCGATACTTTTTCACAAATCTGTGTTTCCTCCACTCCACTGAGTTATTTTTACATTTTTGACATCTCAACATAGATAAAGAAGAGCTTGTGACCTGTCATAGGCTGGTAAAGTAATCACTTTACACATGCGCAACATTAAATGTTGTCAAATGTACGCATGAATTGCAGGATTATGTTTCTGAAATATCAGAAAACATGTCGCTCACTTCTTTCAACAACGTTATATATAAAAAAAAACTTGGTTTATTAAGAGATCGTTTTTAAAGTTTAAGAATATAATGAAATGTATGATAAATAAATATCAAGCCACTTACTGAACTTTTTACAGTGCAACGGATCTTTTTAGGTAAAACCTGAAGGTTTTTTCTCCATTTGAAAATATTTAGTATATTTAAAAAAATAATTAAGCAATACCTTTTCTTCAAAATGCAAAAACAACACTTTCTGCCCTGTCGCGGGTAAATATTATGTTAAAAAGATGCCGCTTTTGCTGGTATATAGTACATTTTCTTGGCATACTGAAAACATGCACAAAATGAAAATTGACGATTTTTGATATATGATGTTGTTGGAGTGAGCGATGTCTTTTCCATATCTATCATTTATGGTTTCAGTCATCTTTGGCTTGCTTTGAGTAGTTTTTCTCGTGATTTCTAACGTAATTAAATTTAAATCAAGAAAATATTAATTAAGTGGTTACTTTTTGTGTAATTTCACATTCAATCTAACTTATATTCTCCAAAGGTTGACGAAGGTCTCACAAATGGTTGGAAAAGTTACACCTTTAATTTGATTTCACTATAAATAGCTCAACACCCCTCTTTTCCCTAAAGTAAATGCCGCAAGCACCCCTGCATACACTTAAATTCATTATTTATTCACTTCACGAATGTGATTGGTTTGTTTAACTTAAATATATTGCCCCTGACGCCTAATTTGAACGACTTTAGATGTTTTTCGGGTTTCAATTGATGACAAATTATTCGTGATTTTTTTGTAAATAAACTATTTTGATTTTTTTAATATGAAAAATTAATAATAAAACTCTTATCCGTACCCCAATGGTGCATTGGACACTGTGTCATATAAACGCAGTGTTTGTTATCTTGATCGTTTACATATGAAGGAAATGTGATCAGCCCTCCGCTTTAGGTACCAGCCCATGGTAACATTGAATAAACATTACAGTGAAAAAATCACTTATATTTATTTTACCTCCCTTGGGAATGGAACCCGGGACCTCCTGAACGATAGCTCAGCGTGCTGACCATTACACTACGGAGGCGGACATTGATATTTTACTGTCGCAAATTGAAACATTTTATGTCATAACGCTGTTGACAGTAGCTGATAACGCGTCACGTTTTTCCTCAATTTTTAGTTATAGTATGGAAGTTAAGATAAATTGATACAGTTCGCCACATCCAAAAATACTTACTTCGAATGAAATAAAGAGAAAATGTAGAAAAATAAAGAATTCAATCGCTACACTAAAACATACAAACTAGAAAAACTTATTAATATAATTTACATTAATGTTTTAAATGCTGAAACATTTAATAACGAAATTGACCAAAAGCTCATATTTGTACTTGTTAATTTCTCAATTTGACGAGGTGTTGAATTCGCGAAAAATTTATTAGCTTTACAAAATTAACGCCTACATAGTATATTTATAGAAGGGATTAATACGAGTTTAATGTAATTAGTTACTAACCGACATGCCTCGTGGGGCAGCTACCTACGTATTCTCTACTCTTGTGGTTTTATTGACATAAATAATCATCGTTGATACATTGTAGACAATAATACTTTATGGGAAATTGAGATGATGAAATATAAAATGTAATTGTGCGTTAAAAAAAAAACTAACTACCCATCACGCTTCTTATCCGCAGGGGTAGGTAGAGAGAATAGAACGTCATACCATCCTGTCTTTGCAAACATTCTTCGCCTCTTCCACATTAATGCATCTCCTCATACATACCCGCCGATTATTTCGACTGACCTGACCTGACCCGGCCGCTTTCAAGTATTTTACATGCCTTATTGTGCCAAGTTTTCCTCGGTCTTTCTGTGCTTCTTTTTTTAACTACATTTGCCTCATAAATTTGTTTAACTGTTCTTTCCTCACTCGTACGTTCCACGTGTCCAAACCATCTCAACACACCTTTCTTAATTTGTATCGATAATGATTATTTCATTCTTTCCTTATTTCGCCGTTCGGACATCTATCATACATCGTTTTTAAATACTGATATTTTTAAACGTTAAAATTTTTAAAAAATGTTTCGGATTATGGTCCCGTGGTTAGTGTCGTGGACTCTTAAGTCGGAGTTTCTCGGTTCGAACCCACTTTACCACAATTTGATACCTATTTTTAATAATGAGCCGCTTAGGCTCACAGAAACAATATGAAATTGATATTTTATTTATTGTTTCGGCATTAACTTTGTGGTAAGACATGTTACAATAATTAAAGAAAACACTTCGTTTTTTACCACTTGAGTTTAATTATAGACTACATGTTTCAGAAGCTAAACTTCCATCATTCAGGTCTGTATAATAACTAAAATATAAAATATAAAATTGTTCTATAAATAAGGATAGGGGGAAAGTAAGGGGAAGGGGTTAGTCAAGGAACGGAGTTTGAAAACAAAGGAAAAATTGAAAGCAATGGCGAAGAATTTTGAAACAATATATTATTTAATAAATTATTATTAGAATTCAGGTTTTTTTGTATTTCTAAATTTTCAAGATAATTCATATGAAATTGAAATATTTGTATGAATAATAAAAACACAAATATTTCTCTTTACTTTAAAATAAAATAAATACTCACAGACATATTAAATTCTGATACCGGAACAGTCGGCGATATAGGAACAAATACATCAAAGCAAAATTTAATAATAAAACAAATTTAATGTAATAATGATGTTTATCGGTTTAATACGGTTTCTTGTGTGCGAATATAAATAAAGAGGAAAATGGAAAAAAATTCAAGAAGAAAGGAATTTAATTAATAACGGCACTTCATTAGAATTATCTTTATTTTCTTAGAAAAAAATTCGTTAATTTTTTTTTTTTAATTTTTGTTTTTTTTTTTATATCTTTGCAGTATAATGATAAGCGTTTATTTCTGTTTTTCGTTGTTCTTTATTTTTTATAAAAGCCATATTATTTTGATCCTTAAAATATGGCGTTTCTTTTTTTGTGTAATATTCATTTTATTTTTTGACATCTCATCAAAGATGAAGAAGAATATGGAAGTCTGGGCATTTACGGGGCTTACGACCGTCATAGGCTGGTTTAAGTGATCACTTTACACACGTGTAACATTCACCAATTCTACCCATTATTGACAACCACACTACTCAAATTCTTGGAATAATAAAAACACAAATATTTCTCTTTACTTTAAAATAAAATAAATACTCACAGACATATTAAATTCTTTACACGTGTGTAAAGTGATCACTTAAACCAGCCTATGACGGTCGTAAGCCCCGTAAATGCCCAGACTTCCATATTCTTCTTCATCTTTGATGAGATGTCAAAAAATAATATGAAAATAACTCCTGTAATTGGAGATAATCCAGATTTTGTGAACAAGTATTTGGACACACTCAAAATGTTGTTAATATTCATTTAAGGGGATAAAAACTCGTATATTCGAGGAAAATTATAATACCAAAAACTCAATACTAATAATATGTTACATTTATAAGTCAGAGTCAGAGTTTCTCGGTTCAAACCCACTCTACCACAATTTGATACCTATTTCTAATAATAAGCCGCATAGGCTCTCAGAATGAGTATGAAATTGAAATATTTGTGTAAATAATAAAAACACAAATATTTATCTTTTTTTAAATAAATAAAAAAAAATGTAAAGTTTGGTCCAAAACTAAATTTCACTAACGTACCATTATTGAAAAAAATTACCTTTAAAGTTCATAATCTATTCTCACTAAAAAGTAAAGACCTTTTGGTAAATGTATACCTACGTTTGAAATTCGTGTGATGAACGATCAAATAAACATTGTAGAATTCCAGTGCAGTGCTTTATGATCCATCGGTTGTAGATAAATGTCAAATGAATAATAATTTTAAAGGCAAATTTTTCAATTTGATATCGTTAAAATGTTGATTGATTAATTAAATTTGAAATGCATTTTTCGAATGAAACTATAACTTTTGATTAAGTACTGTTATGTTACTTTGTAAAACTGAACGAGTACCTACTCTTTCTAATGCTAGCATCATTGCAAGTTCAATAAAACAGAAAAATCGGGTCATTCAAACAGAATAGAAATAAACAGCTATCTTTTTGATTAAAAAACTACGATTCTCGCTTATTTGGAGCTTATCTTAAAACAAATCTTTTATCAGATTTATTATATGTTATCTTCCACTATTAATTCATGGAATATTCACTGTATTCCTTTTTGCACCCTGTGGTACATAGTGCTCTGCATCGTTTTTTCTAACCCTTATCCCCTCCCAATAGTGCATAGGGCATCGTCTTGACGAAGCGTTATCTTGATCGTTACTTCCAGAAGGCTAGGTAATCACTCTTGCGCTTTAGGGACCAGTCCAGGATAATATTAAATAAATAAATATTGGGTTGTCCCAATATTTATTTAATATTATCTTGGAAAAAAACCCCCTTTGGGAATCGAATCCGGGACCTCCAGCACAGTAACTAAACTCGTTAACCATTACGGCGGTTAATATAAGCAGTGTTATATTCTTTGTTAAATACATACTAGAAGTAGTAGTAGTAAATAAATTAAGGGAAAATATTCTATGGCACCCAGGTTTTTTTTCATGTTTTATAGAAACTAAGAATTTTAATTTGAAGCGTTACGCTACCATTAGGACCATATTTTAGAAATGTCACTCCAATTTCTGAGCGACTTTCTTTTCCATCTGTTGCGTCAAAAAAATCATGACACCCTTTTTTCGAATTTTGCAAACAAGATTAGAGTAGAGTGACCCATGCGTTGTTTACGCAATACGTATTTACTTCAACGCAAAATTACTAATGTCCTGACATCAAGTCACGCTGTCGCCGACAAACGAGTTATCACTAGAAACGTATAAAGACATAGTACCATAAGTCATAGTAATTGTTAATTTGGAACAAAAATTAAGAAATAATGATATATTTTAGGGTGACAAATGCGGGAGTTATTTATAAATACCGACATTTTTATCTTAACATAGATAAAGAATTCTATTCACAACATTTTGAGTGTGTCCAAATACTTGTTCACAAAATCTAGATTATCTCAAATTACATGAGTTATTTTCATATTATTTTTTTTTACGTTTCATCAAAGATGAAGAAGTATATGGAAGTCTGGGCATTTACGGGGCTGACGACCGTCATAGGCTGGTGTTTACGTGATCACTTTACACACGTGTGACATTCACCAATTCAACCCATTATTGACAACCACACTACTCAAATTCTTGGAAGTTCTATATATATGAACAAATTTTAAAACATTATTCTTGAATCACTAGAACTTCACTAGAGACATCTATTGGCGAGATGAAACGAAGCTTTTTATTGAGCAGAAACTCTTTTACTAGTATGTGAGGTCCGAATCCTGGATTATAATCACACACGTGAGAAACGCCAGAAAATATCATTTTCATTTTTATTATTTAAGCTTATAATTTGACCAGATAATTTATTTATAACATTTTGAGAGATGTTGTAAATATTTTAGGGTGACAAATGCGGGAGTTATTTAGAAAAATCGACATTTTTATCTTTACATGGATATATTTATGTTGAGATATTAATAAAAATCTGATATACGTATAAATAAACCCGAAGTGCCGTAAACCCAGCAATTGTATAAAAAATGGATTCAGTCAAAATGTTGTGAAGAATAATCTTTTGTAAAAAATAAGTAAAATATGATTGAAAATGATATTTTCAGGCGTCAATATAATTTGTTAAAGAACATTACGTACATTTCATGAAGGTTTCTGCCAATATTTTTTTAAAATAATTTTGATCATACATAGATGTTGCCTACAACGATGTACTCTCAAAATGCAGGTAATCTTTTAAATATAAGCAATTTATCGTCTCAAGGGAATTTAAGCATAAACAACACTTTTTAAGCGTCCTTGAGGTAGTATCTAAAATGGCGCCATACAAATTATCCTAAATTGTTATCATTATTATTTTCACAATTCCCACCTCAAATATATATCCATTTTGTGATATCAATAAAAATCTTGATGTGGATTTTTGTGGCTAGGCCTTTCCCAGAATGACTTGTTTTATGTCATTAAAGAAAAACTTTTGGATTCTGATCCTTAGATTTTTTTTCTTGAATGGATTTTCTTGAAATTTGATGGAAAGCAACCATACAAATCTTAATGAAATATTCTTGAAACGTTTCTGATTTTATCCCACGTTGCTTTTCATGAGCTGAAATCAAAGTAAGAGTGAAATAATAAAAAGGATTTACCCAATGTGCTGAATTGGTTTTATTTTTTTATGAAAATGCCAACAGACGAAGAATAGAACAAACGTTATTTGATTTCTGTCAATATCACGCAATCTCTGTTAAATAATAGTATAATCCAAAAACATAAAGATATGAAATCGCTCAATGCATTTCCTCTTTCAATAAACGTATGTTATTTTATTAATAAATATTTTTTTGAAACCGTAAATTTAGAAGACTTACTACTAAAAATATACATTTTTAACCCATCAAAACAGTCAAATTTCTTATGTAAACTTATCAAGTTCTACAGTGCGAATGGCGTCACATGACATCAAATTAAGTTTGTATGAAATATGTAGCATAAATTATAATAATAAAGTAAAATGTGAAATTCCCTTGAGACGATATTTTGTGAGAATATAAAGTAGCCGAATATTTTGTACTTATTATTTTCGTCAAGTCTTATAAAGCAGAATCACGAAAAGTGAATGTTGAGATATACAGTTTGGAAGCATTAGAGAGATAAAATTTTATTAATATTTAGATTTTTAATGATGAAGTTTATTTAATTGTTACAATGAAAATAAAATGACTTTGTTTTCTTTAATGCAGACCAAGAAATGCCGTTTTTCGATAGAAGTACAAATTGTTTAAAAATGTGATTTTCTACAGAGTACAAAAAAAGTTCGTTAAAAAGAAAGTACCTTATGCTTTTATAAAAAAAGTCACGTCATTCATAGAGAAACGAAGATCATTAAGGAGTCTAGCAACATGCACTCAAAATGAATAGAAAACTGGGGAAGGAAATAATGACGAGGAACGGAAAGTATTCTTCTTTGAGAAAAGAGTCAAGATACATATCACTCACTCCTTTCATTAATAAATAAAAAAAAACTTGATTTTTCGGGAGGACGTTTTTAAAGTTTAAAAATATAATACAATGTTGTAAAAATAAATATCAAGCCACTTATTGAACTTTTTACTGTGCAACGGATCTTTTTAGGTAAAACCTGAAGGTTTTTTCTCCATTTATAAAATATTTAGTATATTTAAAAAAAATAATTAAACAATACCTTTTCTTCAAAATGCAAAAACAACACTTTCTGCCGTGTAGCGGGTAAATATTAAGTTAAAAATATGCCACTTTTGCTGGGATATAGTAAATTTTTTGGGCATTCCAAAAACATGCACAACTGAAAATTGTCGATTTTTGATATATGACATTATGGAAAGGAGTAAGCGATATGTATTACTCCCATACATTTTTTGGATGGATAAAGTTCCCTTTTTCTAACTTTTTCATATTTGTATTCTTAAAAAAATCTTTCTTTTACACCGGTTGCTCTGTTGTCTTTGTATATAATGGTCTCGTACAACACAGACTCGAATATTTTTCCATCTTATGGGAAGTCAAGCGGGAAAACAGCAACACGGTTAAGCATCTTTCATCATCCATTTACTCCATGTAAACATGCCAGTTTATTCTAGTTTCTCTCCTCCGTACGAACGCGTCTTGTATTACACGTTGCATGTATTACAACGTTTGTCATTCTGGTCCTCAATCTGCCAGATCTTAAGATTTAATTTTCAGACTAAGTAAAACTTTATTTATATAATTTTTTTACATCTTATCAAAGTTGAAGAATAATATGAAAGTCTTGGCATTTACGGGGCTAACGACCGTCAAAGCCTCGTTTAAGTGATCATTTTACACACATTCACCAATTCTACCCATTATTGACAACCACAATACTCAAATTCTTGGAAGTTCTATACATATGAACCAATTTAGAAACCTTGTTCTGGAATAACTAGAACTTCACTAGAGACATCTATTGGTGAGATGTAAAGAAGCCCTTGAATGAATAATGACTCATATAATTGGGAATAATCCAGAGTTGTGAACCAGTATTTGGACACACTCAAAATGTTGTAAAGCTTTATTTCTATGTGTCCGCCTTTGTTTTGATTTCATAGTCCATATATCCGTCTCCGTAGTTAGTGGTAAGTGGGTTTGGATATCGTGTTTGGATTCCCAGGGGAACAAAATGAATATTAGCGATTTTTTATGTTAACCAGGACTAGTCACCTTGCCAATATGTAACTATCCATAATCTCGCATATGATGCAGTATCCTATGCACCATTGGATACAGATAATGATAGAAGTAATAGCATATAATGGTTGGTGGACGCAGGTCTTGTAAAATCTCACTTCGTTTTGTTTAAGTATTAGCTTAAATGTAATTATATTCCCTTATTTTAATGATAGGCATTGGCTTTAATTAATTGAATATATTTCCACAGTAACATGTATTTAATTTCGGTAAAAGTTATTAATTTGATTGAAATCTACCCTAAAACAATCCTAAAAAAGTATCACGTGTCCAGCATAAATCGAAGGGTCTTATAAAGACATACCATAGTTTTAATTGCGAATTCCGCACGAATATAATTTGTGGTAAAATGTTGGAGAGAATTGGGGAAATTATTTGCTAAATTGTGACGGTAATGAAGTCATATTAACGCGAGAAATGCACATAAGTTAGTGGAAAATTAATAAAGTTTGGTTATGAGATTGCACACCAACAAGATTTTCCTCAGGTTAACTTATTACGCGGCAGGGACATTCCTGAAACGAAACCATATAAATCCAATTTTAAATTCATGAACCCGTGATACTTCACCAATTACCTCTGATGGAATAATATTTCAGATATAGTAATTGAAACATTCATTAATTTACCATAAAAATAACTACTCATATTTAAATTGATTGCTACATTTTAATAAAACTCTGTTGTTCTCTCGCGAAAATAACAATAAAACGTTTAGTAAGCTTTGATCCATTTTTCTTATAATCAGTACTTTCATGATTAAATTAAAAGCTCTAAAATATATTTAGTGAAACCTTTTACCTGCACCCTTTTTTCTTTAATTTTTATTTTGTAATTTTAAATTTAATTTATATAACTATGAAACGAGTAAACTGTTTAAATAACATGCCTTATTAGAAGTCACAAAACGTAGACAACGTTCGTGTCGTTTATTACATATTTTACTTAAAATGAATAAAACTTTTCTGCAGTACTAATAAATATGCAAACTAATAAACTATTTGAGAGCACTGAAATTAAATTTGAAAGAGTGAAAACTGTAATTTAGTAAAAAGTGGAAGTATACGACATATATGCAACAGTTTGAGGTATGCACATATATATATATATATACAAATATATATATATATATATATATATATATATATATATATATATATATATATATATATATATATATATATATATATATATATATATATATATATATATATATATATATATATATAAATATATATATATATATATATATAAATATATATATATATATATATACATATATATATATATATATATATATATATATATATATATATATATATATATATATATATATATATATATAAATATATATATATATATATATATATATATATATATATATATATATATATATATATATATATATATATATATATATATATATATATATATATATATATATATATATATATATATATATATATAAACAAATACAGAATTACTATCCTATTTGTATTTTTTTTTCGTCATTTTCGATTTTTTCATTTTTCGATTTTGTCATTTCTCCTACACATGTTTTAAAAATAAAGCATGATTAATTCGACTCGGACATTTCACAGCTTTGAATGCAGTGTCCGATAAAGCAATAAAAAGTTCAAAGTGCAACAATGTGACACTAATTTTCAATGGAAATCGCTTGTGTCATTCTTTTCAAAAGCAGTAAATACTTTTTTTTAAAAGTTCTATGGTGATTATAGAATTTTTACACGAGCTAGCCATATATATATATATATATATATATATATATATATATATATATATATATATATATATATATATATATATATATATATATATATATATATTTAAATATAAATATATATTTATATACATAAATATTGTATATAAGGGTACATGTATACATAGTACATATTCCCAATTAGTACTTGAAATAAATCTTTTAACGCTTCAAACATGTCGTTGAATAAACAGGCTTCGAGAAAAGAAATTCGGATGTATAATAATATAATGAACATTAATACCAGTCCAATTTACTTTTTTTCTAATAACATTTACCTGAGTTACAGGGTTTTCTTTTCACGATAAGTAAATCTTTTTAGAGAAATTTCTTAATTAGTACCTGACGAAAACAAACAACCTTTTTCCTAATCAAACGAATAAAACCCAATATTTGATGACATATGTTCCAAGATGATATACGTAATTTTTTAAATACATTCATTGCTGTGGCAAAATCGTAAAAAGTAAAAGAAAGAGAAGAGATAGCATACTTTTGTTAAATGTTTAATTTCACAATGCAATATATGATCATGATCATGCAACAATTATGATTATAAATGGTGCCAAGAACTCGCACTTGAAAGAAGGAGTTAATCGAAGGGTAAATACGACTTTAGATACTTGATTTGAGATACTTGATTGTCAATCATGATTTGAATGGTGAATGTTACACGTATATAAAGTGATCACAGCCTCTGGAAGTCGTAAGCCCTGTAAATACCCTGACTTCCATACCCTCTACATCTTTGTTGAGATATCAATCAAAAAAAATATTTTTATTTATATAGACTTACGTTTTGTCCGCCTCCGTAGTGTAATGGTCAGCACGCTCGGCTACCGTTCTGGAGGTCCCGGGTTCGATTCCCAAGGGGGTTAAAATGAATATAAGTGATAATATTTATTTAATATTATCATGGACTGGTACCTGAAGCGGAGGGCTGATCACCTTTCCTTCATGTGTAAACGATCAAGATAACACTGCGTTTATATGACACAGTGCCCTATGCACCATTGGGGTGCGGATAAGGGTTTTATATATATTATATATATATACGTTACATATTTTTAGTATAGTTTATCTGTGAAATATTTTGTAAGCACATTATGTACGTTGTAAATTTATGATAAATGATTTTTTTCTATTAATCTGAGAAGTTATAAAGTAGAAAACCTTCCTGAGCATGTTGTAACTAGTAAAAGTTTTAGTACGGAAGGAATAGCGAGATTAAATGGATTCGTATCCAAAGCTTTCAAAGTAACTTCACGTGATTTATACAATATCTATAAACTGTTCACTTGTATACTTTTTTGTAGTTTTAATAAACCATATTAAAGCCCAATATATGATAAATTGTGACTTGGTTTTCTTTAAACCCAGGTAACATTTGACGCAATTAATTTTTTTGCCTAAAATACCGTTTTTGTATTGAACAAGTGTTGTTTTCGAAATATATGGTTTTGAAAAGAAAGGTTGTTGAATGGTAGGAAGTTAACATAAAAAAAATATATTAAAATATTTTTTCGATAGCTATTCTAAAAAAAGTCAAATTTCAATACATACTTTAAAAAAAAGAGCTTGGAAACTCGTCCGACCCCTAGCGCGGCCGTTCGCGTTTTTATTTCTTTGCTTGAGTTGAGATCTAGGCCTTAAGCAGTCTTGCGAATGTATATATTTGTTTTTATCATAAATAACTTCGTTTTATAGTAAGATATCAGATTTTCAATCGGGTTCTAGGTTTTATTACCTTCTCTTCTTTGATTTTTTCGTAATTTATATTCATGTAAAATACAAAAAAGATTGAAATTGTCACAAGAAACATAATAACATATAATATTACATGTAAATATGTCACCAGAAATAATTGTTCAATATAACTTGGTAAGCTTCGATGAAATTCATGTGAAGTGCAATTTTGTATGTTATCAAATTGACCTTTTTAATTATCAACAATTTACTGTGATCTTAATAATTTAAACTTTGAAATTTTAAATAATATTATAACTAATATAAAACTTAAGAAACATGGCTGGTGATCAATAAAAAGTGACAAGAACTAACCATACCAAAAGAATAAGATGGACCATAATCTCAAAACATGCTGAGGAATGGATAATACTTGGCACTTACTTAAGAAACAAAATAAATTAAATTCATCAATATGCCCCATAATAAAATGTTATATTTATTAATTATTTGCTATTACCAAAACATCACAAAGCATCGATTCTGAATACTTTCGTAAATGAAATTACAGCGTATCGCTGATTAACTTAGCCTCATAAAGGGCTCGTAACAAGAAGTGGCGCAACGCATTGTTATATTAGATTAATTAGATACAAGGGGTGAATTAATACTAACGTACTTAACTAAAATATAAACAAGTGTTGTCACATTGTATATAATCATATTACTTTGTATACGGCAGGAATTGCGCACCGAAAAAACATATCTCAAATATTTTAACTAAATAAAATTTATGTACACTTCTGTGTTGTTAAGTTGTTAATAATATTTAAATACGTATCTTTTTATTAACTTTTTATAACCATTCTAACCTCTATCCGCACCCAATGGTGCATAGGGCACTGCATCGTATTGAAGCAGTGTTATACTTGATCTTTAGTCCAGGACCATATTAAATAAATATTATAGTGTTAAATCACTAATACTTACTTATTTT
The DNA here is from genome assembly GCF_059751285.1 of Brachycentrus maculatus. Classification (NCBI taxonomy): domain Eukaryota; kingdom Metazoa; phylum Arthropoda; class Insecta; order Trichoptera; family Brachycentridae; genus Brachycentrus; species Brachycentrus maculatus. The sequence continues at coordinate 1,515,866 of NW_028280853.1, forward strand.
CACTCCCCCCTGGGAATCGAACCCGGGACCTCCAGAACGGTAGCTAAACACGCTAACCATTACACCACGGAGGCGGACAAAACTTTATATTAGATATTATGTTAAATTTACATTTTATGACTATACTTATTATGTACTTCTATATAAAGATTTATAAATATACAACCTAAATGAAATCGAATCAATAGTACCTATTATATTACATAATATAATATTACTGAAGGATTCCACGTTTTTTGAAGCGTTCTTTATAAACATAAATTCAAATAAAGGGAATAATAAGAGCATTGTGTAAATAAAAACAACTTACACCATTGTAATTAAGAAATAAAAAGACAAGTGTAGAGATTGTTTAATGCCGTTTAACCATATTTGTAAGGACAAAATTAGTTTTTCTTTCACCCTTTAATCTTATGATAGGAATCCAATATTAAAATAGAACAATCGATAAGATGGCATTATGTATTTATATGGATTTAAGTATGCAGAGGCGTACATTCTATATAGGCCGAAAGCAGTGCCTACCCTGGATTACTCGCGTTCCAAATAGAAACACGAGCAGTGTCTACAAAGCCTTATTCTCACCCAACCTTACTACAGGGTATGCCTCTGATATTTTTTTTTTAAACTGTCTGAACGCCACTGTGTATGCTATACGCGACAATTGAGATATTACACTAACTTCGACTTCTACTACATAACTGATAGGACTCGATAAAATACGTTTATATTTTCGCATAAATTAACTAACTTCTAAAACTTACCACCACGCCGCTTTTCGCAGGGGTAGGAAGAGAGAATAGAACGCAACACTACTCTGTTTTGCAAATATTCTTCGTCTCTTCCACATTCATACATACCCACCGATTATTCCGACTGGCCGTTTTCATATATTTGACAAAGTTGATCATGATTTTCTCGGTCTTCCTCTGACTAAAATAAGTATGTATATATCCATAAGTAAGAGAGAGAGAAGGGGAGTGAGAGAGAGAAAGTGAGTGGGAGGGGGAGAGTAAGAGACACACAATAGGGAAATATAGGAATTGTAAATAATAGCTGAAGGTATATTCATAGATAGATATTTACGGAATCAAATTACAATTAAAACATGACTAACATCCAAAGTTTCAAACTAAGGTACTAATAAATATCTCAGTTTCATCTCAAAATTAGTTGGAATTCTGTTGTTTCAACGCTCTAAATGGCACGGAAAATTGTTGAGAGACCTAATTTAATAATTTGACTAATAATGAAATACATTTTAAATAGAAGTATGAATTAGATTTCAGCATGTCGCTCACTCCTTTCAAGAACGTCATAAATAAATAAAAACTTGATTTTTTCAGGAGAACGTTTTTAAAGTTAAAAAAATAATACAATGCATTAAAAATAAATATCAAGCCACTTATTAACTTTTTACCGTGCAACAGATCTTTTTAGGTAAAACCTGAAGGTTTTTTCTCCATTTGAAAAATATTAAGTATATTAAAAAAAAATAATTAAACAATACATTTTCTTCAAAATGCAATAACAACACTTTCTGCCCTGTAGCGGGTTAAGCTAAAAATATGCCGCTTTTGCTGGGATATAGTACATTTTCTGGGCATTCCAAAAACATGCACAACTGAAAATGGACGATTTTTGATTTATAACGTTCTTGATAGGAGTGAGCGATGCATTTAAATATTAAAATTTATGTTATTAATACAAATTTTAATTTTTTGAACGAAACTGAAGAACCGACTATTGGTATAAGAAATGGACAAGTAGCTTGAAGCAACTTGACTCCTAAAAAGTTATAATAAATAAAAGGAGTTTTCTTATTAATATGATGGATACCATATTTCAATTGTAAGTTTGGCTAGTATAATTTTTATGCATTTTAGCCGTTTATTGGTGTTTGTTTTACCAAATATTGATTTTTCCCTTCCCATTAGATTTGCGATAAAGTACGAGTTGAGGAATCTATTTTATTTTTCAAATTGGTAATGAAAATTCAATACATTAATCGCCGGATCTAACGTAATATTATTTCACAAGTAAAATCTAATCATATAAATTAGTAGTCTTATCACGAAGAGTCTTCCAATTCGAATCCCAAAGGCAACGAAAAAATAATATCTAACGTACGTATCACTATTTCACTTACTCGAATGTGCAATAAAACCTGGGAATTTACCTTTTCAGCCCTTTCCTCTAGTTCTCAGCGCACCTGAAAAGGTTTGTTTTAGAAGCTAGACAAATATTCTAACAGTACGATGAGAGATTATTCCTTTTCACCAAAAGCACAAAATTAACCTGTCGGGTTATCATTTTGGGGTTGGTAAAAGTAAAGTTGCTGATCGAAGGAGGCTTGACTTGAATGAGAAACGACTTGATACGAGGGGTATGAAAATAAAATTACATATTTATTTGATCGCGTTCGAGTTCTCTTGTTCGATTGTATTTACTCGAGTATTGTTGTGTGTATCTTTCAGTTGTTTAACAAACTTCATTTGAAAACTACAATCCATTTGATTGAAATGGGAGGTTAGTGTTTCTCTTAACGTATACATTTCCCTTCAGTTATCGTAAGGTAAGGCAACATTTAATAAAAAGCTCAATTCCGGAGAAAACTCGAGAGTGAGATATTGATTCTGCGTAATTCAGTATTATAAATATCCGTATTTAAAAATTCAGTTAATATTTGACCTTGTAACGAAAACTGAAAAAAATGCCTATCTCATCCCCTGTATCCATTTAATATGATCACATTATTTAGTAAATTACTGTCGCATTATGTAGAACTCTAGACCTTTGCGTAGAAATCTAATAGCGAAAGCAAATTTTATCTGGATGAATGTAGGTTTAACTGACTACAAGAGGTAAGAAGTGGCCAAATGCATATTTTATTGATATTATATATCGCTCACTCCTTTCAACAACGCCATGAATAAAAAAAACTTGATTTTTCAGGAGACCGTTTTTGAAGTTTAAAAATATAATAAAATTTATTAAAAATAAATATCAAGCCACTTATTAAACTTTTTACTATGCAACTGATCTTTTTAGGTAAAACCTGAATGTTTTTTCTCCATTTGAAAAATATTTAGTACATTTGAAAAAATAATAAAACAATACCTTTTCTTCAAAATGCAAAAACAACATTTTCTGCCCTGTAGCAGATAAATATTAAGTTTAAAATATGCCGTTTTTGCTAGGATATAGTACATTTTCTGAGCATTCCGAAAACATGAACAACTAAAAATTTACGAATTTTGATTTTTGACGTTGTTGAAAGGAGTGAGCGATATGTCAATTTAATGCAATATGAACGTTCAATAATGGTCATTACGGTGAATTTTACACAAGTGTCTATAAGTGATCACTAATGCCTTAAAGTGCCTAGTTGTAACCTCTGGAATTCTTAGACTTCCATCTCCCTTCGTTTAAAAATATACTTTGTCTCTGTTGGGACACCTACAATATATATTGTTCAACTCCATGAGAATAATTCCCATATGTTTAGTTGGAACAGAATATGCAATTTGTAAATAAATTTTGATTTGATAAAATGATTATTATTTCACAAACAATCCATGAAGAAATTACTACATAAAGAGCAGTATTTCTCAAAGTGGGCAATTACGCCTCCGTGTCGGCGTTCTAGAAGACTTTTACAGGGCATGAGAAGCCCAAAAAGACAGATAGAAGTGGTAAGAAGTAAGATATACATATTTTTATTCATTCCCTTTTTTAATGAAAAAAATAATATAAATATATATATATATATATATATATATATATATATATATATATATATATATATATATATATATATATATATATATATATATATATATATATATATATATATATATATATATATATATATATATATATATATATATATATATATATATAAATATATATTTTCTTACATTCTGGAGATTTTATTTTCCCCTTTGATGAAAATTTTTGATAGGGGGTGCCAGACTAAAAAAGTTTGGGAATCTGTGATATAGAGGATGCAACACTCTTCAGAGAAATCTCCTTGGACTTATATGTGAGGTTAAGTACAAAGCATGCTTTTTCCTTTGATCTCATACATCCTAACAGACTCAATCCTAATCCAAGTATCTACCTGGATTAAACTTTCATACTAGAGTAAGATCCTTGTCTCGCGGGAAACGTTCAACTAACTAATAATGCGAGCACATCTTTTTAAACTCGTATATGTATCTTGAAATTATCAGTAATTCATCTATAAATTCCAGACCGGATATTGACGTGTATTTTATAATGCATAATGTATACTTGCTTACTGTCAAGACTGTTAGATACATACATATATGTATTTCTCGTTTCTCAAGCATTATTTATTACATAGTACTTTGCTGAGAGGTTGTATTCTCGGAGAAAAAGGCTTCAATTTCCACCGGCTGTATGACATGAAATCCTTTTTAATACAAACATATTCCTGGAAGAAATTTTGAAAAAATGTTTCCACCAAAAACAAAAAAAAATTGTTACTTGTGTCACAATTTTTTTTTGTTTGAATCAGAGTCCGCGACACTAACCACTGGACCACAACTCGAGAATTACTAAATTAAAATATTAATCATCTTCTAACCCTTATCCCTACCCCATGGTGCAAAGGGCACTGGATCGTATTGACGCAGTGTAAACTTGATCGTTACTCATATGAAGCCAAAGTGATCACTCCTGCGCTTCAGGAACCAGCCCAGGTGAATATTAAATAGATATTAGAGTGTAAAATCACTAATATTTATCTTCAACCCCCTTGCGAATCGAACCCAGGACCTCCAAAACGTAGCTAAACACCCTCACCATTACACCACGGAGGCGGACAATGAATATAATTATATAATTAAATTAAAAATATAATATTGAAATACTTTAAATTAATTAAATTAAATTATATGAAGCTTTGCAAAATAACCATTTGACACCATTAGCCAAATTTAATTATTATTGTTGTTTATAAATAATTTAGTATATTCACTGTTTACCTGTATAATCTCTATTATGAATGTTTAAACTACGCCTATCCAAAAAGCTTCACGAACACTATATTTTACAGCATTCAGCCTTAAATTGTAGCTTTTACATCATTGTAATAATTAATTATTTAATATACAAACAGTCGCATGGGACAAAATTTAAGCTCTTATATTAAGTGTGAACTATCAACTCCTACGTGAAATAACCGCTTGAATTTAACTACGTAAACCATTCTGACGAGCACTAAATACAATATTAAGTTTCATTTTCAACTAACGCATTAGCACGAATTTCTGTCTGTTTATCTTTATTTTCACTTAAACAAACCGCAAACACTATAAACAATAGAAAATTCATTTATTTTGAAAGCGTGGCTTGCAAAATATTTAATAAGTATAATTATAAACGTTAATAATGCGACATATTTGAGTTCTAGCATTTAAACTTATATACATAAAGCTTCTACCTCAAACCCGGATTTGATACGACAGCTCTAGGCTTTTTGATAGACCACTCTTGCAGAGTATTTAAAAAAAACTTTGAAGAGAAAATTAAAAATAAAATTGTAAAAAAATATCCCGAATTTACTGTTATTTTAGTAGATTTTAACGTTTTGTCACTGCCAATATAAATAATCTCAAATTTTGATAACCATTACCGAATTTCTAGTTGGTAGTGATAAGTGTTAGTAGTTAGTTAATTCAGTTAGTCAGCTAGATCCAAATTCCAATTCGACGGAGGATGTTGTGGATTTTACCGTGAATTTGCATTTAATAGCTGTCAATACCCCTGTAATTGCCCATTTAAATAAATTCAATTTGGTAAAACTATTACCAAGTTTCTAGAAAAGTGACTCAATGCAGGCAGTGAAAGGGATTAGCGGTTGGTTAGCTCAGTTAGTCAGCTAGATCCGAATTTCAACTCGATGGAGGCTGGTACACAGAAGCATCTACATCCCCGACCAGCACAGTATACAGACACGGAGCGGTGAATATGATGAAAATCTCAATCATCGCATTTCCCACTCAACTATTTTTCACTCGTTTTATTGCGCATCCTTTAACCCCTATACGTATTGAGAACTTTCTATAAGAGTACTTTCACCACATCTCTATTCTTAGGAGAGAACACTTTCCGTCATGATTTTTTAAATAGATAAGTGTAGGATACAAGGGGTTAGCATAACTATATAGAACTAACCCCACATACTAAAATATTGTAAAAGAAGTCAAATAAATATACGAGTACATCCTCTGAATGTACTCAACGTCAATTTGGTGATTTTTTTTCAGACGCTGAAAGGCTACTGATGATTTATTCAAAGCAAAGCCAGTATTCTTTCCCGAGGATACTTTGTATATTAGATAGGCACATTAGTGAGATCGACAGTTCCACTTTCTCGGTGACAATTTGTCGCTCTCCCGATCAACTGTCGTATCTGAGTTTTAGAATTCAGATAGATAAACATAAATTTTTATTTTATAAGAGTGCACATGTTCATTCAGCATAAATATATGAATCTTTCAACGTATATACTGTTACCAAACTGTTGAATATATGTTGTATAATTTTATGCTATTTATTATTTTATTAAAAATATATTATTTTGTCAAATTCGCCATTAAATCGTTGAGATGAATCCTCAAATCTACTAAAAAAGTATGTTTCCCTATAATAATATCATAACCAGTTTCTGAGTAACCTAAATTAGTGAATAATTCGTGAACACAGTGGAATAACACTATTTCCACTTATGTTGAAAAAAAATATCATAGTAAATAAAATTAATAAACATTTTGGAACAATGAAACAGAATGTTACATTATAAATGTAAGTAATAGTAAATACAAAAAAAAATGTTGTCTTGTTACTAACGTCAATATGACATTTCAGTACAATTTAATACATTTGTTGATACATTTAGTCAGGAGAGTGATGAACTGACAGCAGTGCACTTAGCAGTATATGTTCTCGTATGCATGATAATGTTATACAGGTACATACATAGATTCACTCATACTCAAACAATTAAGTTGTTTATTGGGAATCTATTCTGTATTTCTAAATTAAATCATTCATTATCTTTTCTATTCGGAAAACTTATTACCTACCACTCGAGCAAAAATAGATTTTCTTAATTAAATTGTTTCATTTCAAAATTAAATTAAATTTTAAAGCAATATTACAATATTTTAATTTCGAATGACAGTTTCCAACATTTCGATTTGATTAAAGTTCTAACCAAGAAATTGAATTGAAAAATATATGAACCTACATCAAACCATATTTGAAAACAGCCTACGCAAACTAAAGTTTCTCTTTCAAATCCAAATTGACAGTTTTCCTATCTTACTCAGATTTATCACCATCGAAATACAATTTACATATAGATACCCTTTCGTGTATTTCACAGTCAATGTGTTTTTAGTTATTCCATCCGAGTTTATTTATATAGAAATTAATCGTTTTTTCAACAAAGTATATTCATATAATTTGATTGAATAATAATTTCATTAATTGATTCGGCAGTCACTTTATGATAAACTCTATCCATTTTTATTTTAATGTTTTACTTAGTAAATACCATTATTTATTCAAATCTACTATGACACGTGACGTTTCGATGAATTCCGCATCATTTTCAAATACCGTACGGTGTTAATTAAGGTGATTAAAATGATGCGGAATGCTTCGAAACACGTGTCGTAGTAGATTTTAAGATATTTATTAATAGTGGTATTTGCTAAGTAAAATATTAATTAAAAATCAATAATAATTATCTATATTTATTAAGATCTCAAAGTGATTGAATAATACTTTTGTGTTTTTTTTTTTAATTTTATTTAAAAGCCTGGTTTTGCTGAGCATTTAATATTTATGTAATGTAGAGTAAATGGGGTTATCAATCATGGATACAATAGTGAATTTTACATGGTGTTTGAGCGATTACTTAAACTAGACAGGTCGTAAGCTTTGTCAATATCCAGACATCCATGTTTCTACCTAAATAGCCTTTTCATGTTGTTATAAATTTAAGATACTTATAAAAATCTTTTAATAGTTTTTTTTTAATCTTAAAAAAAATCTGTTGCTCGCGGTAAAGCAGTACCTCGTTAGCCATAGTATAATATGTAAAAAAACACAAATGAAAAAAATATATAATGATTTTTTGTTATATTTTGGGTTTTTATTATTAATACACTGAAACATAATTATGCCAAATATATGGTTATACAAAAATGTAGATATTTTAAAGTTTTTTTTATCTCTACGGTTACTAATAAAAAATACAGAAGTGGTAAAGAGAACGCAGTTTTATACAGACATTTTAAAGCATGAAGAAGAGGAAGTGTGTTTAAACGAAGCAAGCAAAATAAATACTTGACCAATTTCTCAACTGGTAGCGCTCCAAACAGCCATACCTTCAAACCTATTGGAAATCGTACCCGTATGTGGAAGGTTTCGAGACCATTGCATATATACAGGTTTAAAAAATGAATGCAAATGGACGCGAATGTGTTTGCCTTTAATTTTCACTCATGAATTGCATGAAATTATAATAACTTTAAATATAAAGAGTAAATGCACTTACGAGTAGGGATAGGCTATAAAACTTATATAAAAAAGTCTCTAGCAGTAGCTAGATATCAGAGTTACTTGGACGTTAGGTGATTCAAAAAATGAAAATGCAATATGGATGTTCAATAATGGGCAGAATGGTGAACGTTACACAAGTGTATAAACTGATTACTTAAGTCTGGCATTTGGCTGGCTTAAGCTATTAGTTAATTTTAGATGATGATGCTCAGACTTCCTTCTTCTTTCATAAAAAAGAACGATACATGTTTCATATCAACATTTTGAGTGTGACCAAATACTTGGTCTAATTCACAAATCCGGATTATCTCCAATTAAAGGAGTAATTTTTCATATGATATGTTTACATCTCATCAAAGATGAAGAAGAATATGGAAGTCTGGGGATTTACGCGGCTGACGACCGTCTAGCCTATGACGTTGACGTTGTTTTCTGGCGTTTCTCATGTATGTGATTATAATCCAGGATTCGGACCCCACACACTCATAAAAGAGTTTCTGCTCAATAAAAAGCTTCGTTTAATCTCACCAATAGATCTCTCTTGTGAAGTTCTAATGATTCAAGAACAACGTTTCGAAATTGGTTCATATAAATAGAACTTCCAAGAATTTGAGTAGTGTGGTTGTCAATAATGGGTAGAATTAGATCACTTAAACCAGCCTATGACGGTCGTCAGCCCCGTAAATGCCCAGACTTTCATATCCAGTTGAGACACCTATAATAAGATGTATTATAGCTTCTGAAGTATAAGTATGTAAGGATGTATTATTTTATAACCCGTTCTGCCTTAGAAACGAACGTTATTGTCGAATTGTTGGCCAACCGCTCCGATCTTTCAAAGGGTTAATGTTTAACATTTTCTAACCGTAAAATTACAAGACACCAAAACTTTGTAATGTGGACCCGTAACTTATAATTTAAGCCATCAATCTAAAGTTCCATTCACAATGGCATTCGTGACATGTTTCCAAATTATATTACTGTTTCGAATCGACATGTTGGAGAATAGCTATGTGTAATATTCTAGACGTGCCTACACATAAAGACAAAATAATACTGCAATTGTCGAAGTCTAGTGAAATTATACGAGTTTATGTATTTATTGATTTAGTGTTAAATTTGTAGAACTCTATTTTAATTTATGTGTTAAATGTTTACATCAAACACTGATTTTTGAGTTTACTAAGTTGTATTTTACTGTTAAAAAACACATAAAATCAATATTCTGACAATTATTTCGCCTGGATATGGCATTTTTAAACGAATGTGAAGATTAAATACACTGACAGCCCTTATAAAGGTATAAAATTCTAGGTAGTTAAGTAAAAGTTTTACCATGTGAAGTTATAATTTACGGGAGACAACAATATCAATTAAATATTGTTGGTATGTTTTTGCAATTTATGGTTTTTACTGAAGCGTGATTGTGAATCGAAAAATCGACAAGTCAATATTAATATTTTATCTTGTTTTTATAGGAATAAACAACGAAATCTTTTCTTAAAGTTTTTTTTTGTAGTGTGTAGAGAAACAAATTTACTTTTTTTTAAATATCCAATATTTTGAGTGTGTCAAATACTTGTTCACAAATCTGGATTTATAGGAGTTATTTTTCACATTATTTTTGATATCTCATCATGGATGAAGAAGAATATGAAGGTCTGGACTTTTACAGGCCTTACGACCGTCATTATCTGATTAAAGTGATTACTTTACACACGTGTAACATTCACTAATTCTACCCATAATTGACAACCATACTACTCTAATTCTTGAAACTTCTAGATATATTGATCAAACTCGTAACTCAGTATGCGAGATTTCACTAAAGACATCTACATATGGTCGGATGAGAAAAGTTTTTATTAAGCAGAAACTCTTTCATTTGTAAATGAGGTCCAAATCCTGGATTATATTCACACACTTATAAATAAGCGCTTGAAAATATTATTTCAATCTTTATTTTAGCTTATATTTTGAACATTTAATTTATTTACAACATTTTGAGTGTGTCCAAATACTTGTTCACGAATCTGGATTATCTCCAATAAGGAGTCAAATCTGGTGTGCGTCAAAAGTCTACGTAATCGGAGGGCATGTATGACTAGATGTATGGTCGAGATGGAAGCTAGGAGTGTTTGTCAGGACAGAAGAGTGTGGAATACAAGGGTTCTTTTTTCTATGTTTCTTTTATTTCTTTTTCATTTCTCAAGGGTGAAAAAAATAATGGTGAAATCTCTGAAAATGTCAAACGCAAGCGATTGTTGGCATAATGACAGGTCTATGACGCGTGACATGACATTTTTTGACGGTTTTTCAAGACAAAAATTATTGACTTGTATATAATACACCCCTTAGGCTTATTTATTGATTTGGCGTTTAATTTGTAGAACTCCATTTTAATTTATGTATTAATTTTAAATCAAACATTGATTTTTTGAGTCTACTAAGTTTTATTTTATTAACAAAAACACATATATTTTTTTAAATATTGTGATAATTGTTTCGCCTTGTTAGGGCATTATCAAACGAATGTCACAATATTAATATTTTTGTGTGTTTTTGTTAGTAAAATACAACTTAGTAGACTCAAAAAATCTGTGTTTGATTTAAAATTAATACATAAAATGATAATGCCCTAAAAAGGCGAAACAATTGTCACAATATTAATTTTTTATGTGTTTTTGTTAATTAAACACAACGTAGTAGACTCAAAAAAACCTGTGTTTGATTTAAAATAATACATAAACATTTATATTATTTTTTCACATCTCATCAAAGATGAAGAAGAATATGGAAGTCTGGGCATTTACGGGGCTGACGACCGTCATAGGCTGGTTTAAGTGATCACTTTACACACGTGTAACATTCACCAATTCTACCCATTATTGACAACCACACTACTCAAATTCTTGGAAGTTCTATATATATGAACCAATTTAGAAACCTTGTTCTTGAATCACTAGAACTTCACTAGAGACATCTACATATTAGTGAGATGAAACGAAGCTATTTTTTGAGCAGAAACTCTTTTATTAGCATGTGAGGTCCGAATCCTGGATTATAATCACATACATGAGAAACGCCAGAAAACAAAATTTTCATTTTTAATATTTTAACTTATAATTTAACCAGTTAATTTATTTGCAACATTTTGTTGTTAATAAATTAACTGGTCAATAGGCTATGACGGTCGTCAGCCCCGTAAATGCCCAGACTTCCATATTCTTCTTCATCTTTGATGAGATGTCAAAAAATAATATGAAAATAACTCCTGTAATTGGAGATAATCTAGATTTTGTGAACAAGTATTTGGACACACTCAAAATGTTGTACATAAACATTCGTTTGATAATGCCCTAACAAGGCGGAACGATTGTCACAAAATAATTTTTTTATGTGTTTTTGTCAATAAAATACCCCTTAGGCTTATTGGTTTAAGCAATTGGCTATAACCAGCTCTACAAAGTAAGCTAAATTATTTTATACAAACTATGACTGATTGGCTTAAGCTTTCGGGTATAGCCAACTCTGCTGTTGAAACGCAGATGAACGATTAGAATTTGTTTATTTAGACACAATAATAAACCTTTTGTACACAACCCAAACTTTGCTGTTGTCTTAATCACAATATTAATTATTACTATTGCTAACCCCATCTATAGAAATCTATTTTCAGGGACGTTGTAACAATAATTTGGTAATTTGGAAATACATTTAATATATTAAATCTCATATTTTGGGAATTAAAGTCATACTCAGGGTTTTTTGCCAAACAAAAATGCTCCGGAACTCACTTCATGTCAAGCATTTTACCAAAAAAAATATATTCATATATCATTACAATACCATATTCTATCATTTTCTCGAATTAGATAAATAAAGATTGTAATTACTTTAGCACAAATTGTTTTGATCCAGGGTAATATTAAATAAATATTACAATGTATAATCACTTACATTTATGTTTACCCTGGGAATCGAAACCGGTGCCTCCAGCACACTAGCTAAACACACTAACCACGGAAGCGGACAGTTGAATTTGAGATATAATATGCGAAATTTTGGACATAATATCTCCAAAATATAATGAGCTATTTTAGGTACAAACATATGTCCAAGCGGATTATGGTAGGTATATAGAAGTACATGTTACATATGTACACGCAGGTACTAGTATATAGGTACAATATTAATTGATCCCCTAAAACAGACCCTATAATGATATTGGTAGACAAATAATGCCACGAAGACATCTGATACACACAAAATGGTACCGACAACCACCAAACACTTTACTTTATTAGTAACACAACCCCTTCAGAGAGGGGATGGTTGAGTGGAAAAATACACTGGGTTAATTTCAGACTTGTAAACGCGGACATTTCTATATTCATCTAAATTAAAACTCCTGTTCTAGAGACATCTATTAAGAGTACTTTTTCGCTCAAAACGATATTTTATGTTACTTTTACTGATAATAGAGTAACCATACCTCTAAGTGGCCCGTAAAAGTGGTCTTTCTTAAATAAAATTTATATTTAAAATGCAGAGATATTAATTACAATAATGTGACAAACAATTCAATTAATCAAATAATTGATTTACGTTTAAGCCGAAATACATTCAGAAAAATGTATCGTTTTCATTTGCACCTACTTTTTCGTTTTTCGTTTGTTTTTTTCGAAAAATTTCCACTTTTGGCGATTTTTTTCACGATCATGTATTTTAAAGATAAAAAAATAATCGTACAGCAAATAGAATACTAGATTTTTTATGTTGAAAAATAAAACGTTTTTATTTACATACTATACAAAAATACGATGTTGTCTAAATTTTCACTTTAACCTACAGATCATTTTATTTAAATTTTATCATCAAAATATTTAAATTTGTCTGATATTCAGCGGATTTACATAAATATATTTATTATGTATAGATATAATCTACATTTTTTTCTTTGTTCTGATAAAACACGTCTTTTGATCTTAAAACCTGGCCTATCTACTGTATCTTGTGATCCAAGTTAAACATCTTATCTAAATGATTATTTTACTTTTTTGAAACATTTAATTACTGAAACTAGGAAATGAAATTTCTTATAATGTGAACTGACATTTTTCATGAAATATTTACAAAATATGAAGAAATTTCTTGAAATACGTTGACTGCAAAAGTTTAATTTTAACACTATTTTATTGATGTGTACAAAGTATGAAAACATTTGTACTGTTAAGGTTGAATTTTTACTTCATTTTACTTGAAATATGTACGAAATATGAAGAAATTTCTTGAAATATGTTCTGCCAAGGTTTTATTTTTACTCCATTTTACGGTTTCACTTAAAAATATTTCACGGGAAAGATATTCTCAGAAATCAAGGCGCTTTTACTATCTAATTAATGTTTAAAATAAATGGAGCACATTAAGAACACATAAATAAGGTCAAACGATTCTAATTTACAAAAAAAAACTTTTTTTTCCAGGATGAATTTTTATTAAATTATTTCATGTCAAAAATAATTAGATTTGTTTTTAGTTCATAAACCTTTAATAAATTTTATAATAATTAAAAAAATGTTTAAAACTGAAAAAAAATAGTACATTCTTCCCTTTATACTTAATATTTTGTACAATATTTGTTAGGTAAAGTATTGAGAATTTCAATATTTAATTAATTTACATGTTTTGGAAATAAAATTTAAAAAATCTCTATCTTAACAAAATTGAATATCTTTGTTTATATTTATAAATATATATTTATATTTATCCGGGAGTAGGAGAAATTTTATGAGATGTAAATGACGTTTATGAAAAATTTTTAGGTGTTCTCATATTATTGCTTTATGGGAAAAAAATTAAGGAGAAATTATATGTGGGAGGCAAAATCAAAATTGATTAAGACATTTTATTCAGTAAATAGTATAATGCGATCCTTCAAACAATAAATGAAAAAAAATGAGGAAATATGACAGAATTAAAATGGGGATATTAAGAAAGGAATAAAAGGTAAAATTTTAGGTAAGAGTAAGGGATAATTGAAATGATTAATAAATATTTTTTGAGATGGTTAGGTCATGTTAGATGACAAGAGAATGACTAAGAAAGTATGTTTGGCAAATATGAATGGGAGAACAGAATGACGGCCAATAAGTCTTGGTGCAACCAAATCAATCAGAATCTAAAATCTAGTACTATCAAAAGTCTACGCAACAGAATGGCATGTATGACTACATGTATGGATGTAGAGAAAGCTAATATTGTACATCAGGAAAGACGAGTGCGTTGCGTTCCATCCTCTCTGCCTACCCCTGCAGAAACGGTGTGACAGTTGTAGTAGTAATTTATTATGTAAAATATGTGTTGCTTTATATTTGTCACAATAAACGCTAAACATTGTTTTTTTTCTCGGTTTTTTGGTAGATCCCTATCGACGTTGCCAAAAAGATTGAGCGCCTCTGGTTTAAAACGCAGTTCATCCGTAGCTTGACTTAAAATACGGCAGTGTCAAATAATAACATATAAAAGCGTCATAGATTTTTTTATGAAACTCTATTATTACCTTTTAGGAGTGCTCAATGATAGAAATTTCTGACTTGATTAAATTATATTTAGGAACGTGATTTAAGTAATTTACATATTTAACGGTTTACAAATGTGCATTAGTCATTCATCGAGAATATCCGAAATGAGTAATCTCAAATGTGTTCCGAACTAATACTTATATTCTGGGTATTACTCTTGTATGTTGATTGAAATCAAACAGGATTATGACTACGAAGTTGTTACCGAATGAAACCGTATTATAGAATTTCATTCATACTGTCATAAATGTATATTACCGTACATCCTTATTGTATTTACGTAACTGCTTTGATATGGTCAGATTACACGTAACATTGGGGACAAAAACCACATATGACATACAATTAGTTTTTTTTACACGTGACATTAAAAAACAAATACATATTCATGTATGTGTCACATTTGAGGGACGTGATATAAATAAATATATATATATATATATATAAATATATATATATATATATATATATATATATATATATATATATATATATATATATATATATATATATGTATATGTATATATATATATATATATATATATATATATATATATATATATATATATATATATATATATATATATATTTATATTGTATATATATATATATATATATATATATATATATATATATATATATATATATATATATATATATATATATATATATATATATATATATATATATATATATATATATATATATATATATATATATATATATATATATATATATATATATATATATATATATATATATATATATATATATATATATATATATATATATACCAATGTACCATTTACAAGGCAAAGGAAAATTCGGCATGATTAAGTATCGAATGAGGGCATCGAACCCACGGCGCCATTTTCGCAATCGAGCGTCTACCTAACTATGCAACGGCGTCTGTTTTTGTGGATTTTATGGATTTGTTTTTAAATGTTGTTATTTTAATCACATTTTTACACCATCATTTACTGTATGAGTGATAGTAATATTAATGACTAAATTAGAATTTTCCTAGTTTTAACTGTTTGAATGAAATGATAATGAATAAAATAAAAAAATTGACCCGAAATAAGTGGATTTACAATTTTCTTTGATTGAAACGTCTATACGCCTTATTGTGCACGCTATTGTATTTATCCATTTGAAAAAAGTAATAAGCTTTCTCGAGTTAAATTAACTTAATGTTTTTTTCTTAATATTGTGAAAAAAGTAATAAGATAATTCAGAAAAAAAGTATTAATTTTTCAGTCTTTTCAATTAATATGTACGCAAGAAATTATGTTCATCGCGCTTTTTGCGTCACTTCTTAATTATACCTATACCCTTACTTCGTTTTTGTTGCGTGAAAACTGGTGTTCATTTTTTAATTTAAATATTAAACTCGACCCTTTTTATGAACAAAAAAATATCCTCTTGGGAGAATTAATATCTTTTCCCAAGGGTTTCATAATCAACAAACCGCAATGAGAGAGAAAATATTTAATTTAAAATACATTTTTTTTTAATTAATTGAGCAGAACCCTACTTAATTTTTTATCCGAAAAATCTTTCTGGCAACAAACCCTTTTTCATAATTAATTTTTCAAACAATTACTCGTTTACGCAAACAATAGTTTCTTTACGGATACGAAATCATTTGCAAACAAGATTATTTATTGAGAAAAACCACACAATACATCCAATAACTAAATCCTCCAAAGATATTATTTTCTGATGTTCCAACTTATTTGTATAAGCGGGGTCAATACGATTATCTCACATTTTTCTAAGATGGACTTATGACACCTAACTTATATCCACTATCTTTCAAAAATTTAATAGCTATAGTCATAATGAGCGATATTTATTTCTAAACACATTTTTTCTGAATACGTTTTTTTCTGAAATGAATGCCAAATGTCAGGTCGTAAGCCCTGGGTTGCTAGACTTCCATCTTCTTTCATGTAAAGAGAAACTATAGATGTTTCATTTCAAGTTGAGACACCTATAAAATGACACATTTTGACTTTTTAATATACGTTTTTCTCTCGAGTTTGAATAGACCGAATGACCATGGAAACCTCCACACGTAAAACATACGTTTGAAATTGAACAAAAAATATATTGCAATTTATTCTCATTTCCTGATCAATATTTGTCTGACTACAGATACACCCCAATTATTCATTTCGTAAACCCAACATTATTTGATAAATATACATATTTTGACATTCGTCTGCGCTGACTAACCATAACGTAGTTAAATACCTGCTTGTGACATTACCGACGTCAAATTCCGGAAAGAGTTACTTATTATAAAGATAAATATACCTACGCATTACATATTTTCATATAACAAGTCTTCCACGTTCAATAATGTGTCGACAATCATTGGCTTGCGGACAGCCAGTTTTAAAATATTTCAAGGATTGAAATAGATAATGTTTATTGCTTGCAAAAACTTCAAACTTGTAAAACTCTTGTATTTTTTAACTTGTAAAGAATACATAACCTGTAAAGTAAGAACTTATAAAGTAGGTGCTTTTTTTTCGTTATTTGGTTATTTTGTTGACAGTCCATTTATTTGCCTGTATCCCATACTATTGCGCTGATCATATCAGAAACATAATCAGAAGTCTGTTAGGTTGGTGGTACGCATCACGATTTTCTAGTTTTTGCACCATTTAAAATGTACACTGTTTAGTTATTTCTATCTCCCTTGTTTCTTTTCAGATTTTAAGGAAAATAGTGTTGATTGCCTTGTGAAAATGTGATAATAGATTTCTGTTACCCAGTGCAGTATTCTAAGCTGTTTGAACTCAATAACATATCACTTTAATTCCTTGCCTTTGTCAGCCAGCTGCTGCATATCAATCTGATTTTGAGATTTGGGATTCATGATCTTATTTTTACCCTTAATCCACACCCAACGATATATAAGGCACTGCATCGTATCAACGCATATTGTCTTGATCTTATTACGTGAAGGCAAGATGATCGTTCTGCATTTTCAGTGTAGGGAGATATTGAACAAATATCAGAATAAAAAATCACTGACATCCATTTTGATCCCCCCGAGAATCTAACCCGGGACCTCCAACATACTATCTAAATGCAGTAACATCTACACAACAGGGAGCGGGTTCATTACATTGTTATTATTATTGATGGAGTGTTTTGTTTTTAATCGCTAGGTATGTCAATCATATCCTCTAATTTATTTAAATATTTCTTCGTTCTATTCGACATGAGCAATTACATTATTTTAATTTACCGCATTACAAATGAAGCCTGAATTTATTCTAAGGTTCACAACCGATAGTTATAATCACAGTCACAACCAATTTTATCAGCAAATTTTCATTGAGAGCTTTTAAAATGAATAAATAATGGAAAATTCTGTTTTTATTTTTCTAACCTTTCAAATTATCTCTTTCTTAAAAAAAAATTAAAAAATAAAAAATCTTCCTGGAAGCAGTTAGTACACTTCATTAATTTTGAACGCGAAAAAAGCAGCAAGGGTCAATTTTTCTTTTCTGTTTTTATTATTTTATTTTCAATTTATTGAAATTCAATGAAATATTGTCCAATTTAAACCACTGTATATTTAAGAAAGTGATGTGATTCACAGATCGAATTTATCGATAGTAGTAATTACTGATGAACAATATGGAAATTTAAATATGAAATAATGCCATCAAAATGATTCATTTTTGTTTCTACACTGCTTCGTAAATTGCAATCTTAATATTTTTGGGTGACGTATATACGTATGAGATATATATTGGCCGAAGGGAATCGAAGCGAAGGTGTGCCATGTCTCTTGTATGTATTCACATATCGCACAGTAAACCGAATAAAGCCACAAGCGAAAATTTATTTGAAGAAAATATGGACATTATTTTATGAGGCTTATTTTTATTATGATTGAGAAAATGTTTAACTAAATTTGACAATTGTTTTTTCATTATTAGTCTTAGAATATTAGTTTTATTAGTTCATGTGTGAATAAATAGACATTAGAATATATGTGTAGTAAAAAAGACGTCATATCCAGTGAATCAATAAAAAATTAATAGATAGTAAAAACATATTAAAATAAAATTAAAAGTAGAAAATTAAACATACCATTTAAGTGTTAATATTGAATGCAATTGATCCAAAAAGAATAATAAAAAAAACAGTTTTCTGACTAATGTTACATCTATATAAACAAAAATGTAAATGTAAGTTCGTTCAAAATGTCAAATCTTCTAAATTTATTCATTGATTGCTTTGATTTTGACACAACGCAGCATTCGAATACGTGAATATTTTTATATACCTGTAGCAGGTGTTATTATGTGATACAGATAAAATTATGATTTTTAAAACAGATATATATTGTTTCAAATAAAGAGAAATATTTGTGCTTTTATTATTTACACAAATATTTCAATTTCATGCTATTGCTGTGAGCCTAAGCGGCTTATTATAAGAAAAGGTATCAAATTGTGGTAGAGTGGGTTCGAACCGAGAAACTCTGACTTAAGAGTCCGCGACACTAACCACGGGCCGCAACCCGATACAATTTTTTTATCGCAATGGCAGCGCCATCTATTGAATGTAATACACGCAGTAAACATTGTTCATTGTGGACCGCTGTCCATCAATAAAGCACGCTTGATTCTGACGGGTGCTGTCATTAGTATTTTCATCGTTGTTTCGTAGATTTGTAATATTTTCACTAACAATATGAAATTAAATATAATCCTCGTAGACAACATATAGGTACAATTTTTATATATTTTTTTCAATATTGTTGATAAATTATATATTTTCATCTTATTTTATTTATTTGTATAATACGGCAGTCATAAGAACTTACAACATTAAAATGTTAGCAAACATATTTCATAAATCAAAGAATTGCAAAAACGTGTTTACTCAAAAATCGTACACATCAGATGTGGCCCACTTCTGCTTAATGTGCGATACTCATGATATCGAAATTGACCCTGATTTATTAAGGAGATGAATCTTGAAGTTTGCCAGTTCCTTACCTAAACGTGCTATGGGACGTTGTTGAAAATCACGAAATATAAAAGCTTGATTTTGTACCCAATTTTTTTTGTGTCAAGTATGTGTTAGCAAGCAAATGAAGTTTTATATTTTGCCCATGTAAATGAAGTGAAAGTTGTTTGAAGTAAATGTTCAATATTAATACGCGCATGAAAAAAGGAGATTTCCTTGCCGAAAATTAATAAATTTCATAAAGTTTTAACGTTTTTGTTATATATTCTCGTGACTTGAGCCGGATATTCAAGTTTTTAAAGAAGATTTCGACAACAAAGGCAAAAACTGTATGTATATACCATTTTTTACGAGTTAATTTATTATATCAGACAATGTTTGCTCATTTTGTATATTTCGCTTCCATTTTATGTATTTATTTAATTCGGAAATATGATTATCTCGAAAAAGTCAACATTAATTTATCCGCCTCCGCAGTGCGGTGGTAAACACGTTTGGCTACAGTGCTGGAGGTCCCGAGTTGGTTTTTATAGTGGTGTCAAAATTAATATAAAATATTTTCCACGCGCATATTTATTTGATATCACCCTTAAATCGCAGGACTGATCATCTCTCCTTCATGTACTTAACTATCAAGATAATACTGTTTTTATATTATGCAGTGTCCTATGCACAGTTGAGGGCAAATAAAGGCTAGAAAAAATACTTTAATAAACGTTACATCCAATAATTAAATAATGTATTATTTTGATGTTGGCGATATTTATTTTTATAACTGCTATGATTGTAAATGAACATATCATCTCAATGTCTTGTTAACATGAAAAAAACTTTATTCAGTTTTTTCCTAATCTAAAAACTATTCTCCGAGAGATGATGAATATCGCAAAGCCTTTTTTATTGGCATCAATGTGTCGTGCTTGCTAAAATGACCGATAGTGATAGGAATTATTAAAATAATTTTAGAAATCATATAATGGCAAAATTGATAATTATTATTAAATTAAGCACAATATAAATTTCAAAGAGCCAATAAAGTTTTATTCTTAAATTATGAAATAAGTATATTTAAGATGGCGCCTTTAGAAATAGGTTTAAAGTCATTAAAAAATTGGATAATAGAAAAGAAGGGATACAAAAAAAATGTCATTCGGCCATGCCATCCATAATTATATATAACCCATGATAAAAATAAAATATTGCCTCGGTATGAAAAAATTTAGTTGGGATTTATTGATGTGAAATTAAAATTGTAAGTTTGTGTACGGTTAGAAAATAATATATGTACCTTTATATCCGCTTTTGAATACAACCACATGTTTGCAATTCTGAGACAGGTATTCATAAATATTTGTTTTAATATCTGCTCACGAATTATGCACGTCATTTTCCTCAAATTAATAAAGCGCTCTTAGCGTAGTATGATTCATTAAAACACGTTCAGAGAGATCTGTTTGTTGGCAAATATAAAACACTGCCTTTTTATTTGACCGTGTCTGAATGTACCGCTTCAATCATTGGGTGACTGGTGACCATGCGGAAGATCCTAAATTTTTGGACGAATTCTTTATAAATCCCTTCGTAAAATATAGATAAAATACTCTTCGTGAAATTGGAAAAAATCGTAGCCGTCGTATTTTTTAACCAATTTTGTTCAACTTATAAATGAAGTATTTTTATTCCGTAGGCTGAAACATAAAAGTCTTCATTTGTTTTTATTTAAATTGAGAATAGGTATTTTAAATACATTTTTGGCGCATTGAATCATATAGGATAGTAATTACAAGGCGAACTGTGTAATTTACTATCAAGATAATACTGAAATATTCTTATGAAATAGGCAATGTGTCATTTACGCGGATAATACATAAAAAAAATAAAGACGTTAAATTAAGATAACACAGTGATTAAAGAAAACACTTCGTTTTTTACCACTTGAGTTTTATTATAGACTACATGTTTCAGAAGTTAAACTTCCATCATTCAGGTCTGTATACTAACTAAAATATAAAATATAAAATTGTTCTAAAAATAAGGAGAGGGGAAAGTAAGGGGAAGGGGTTAGTCAAGGGACGGAGTTTGAAAACAAAGGAAAAATGGAAAGCATGTGAATTAAATCACATAATAGATACTAATCACTCATTTCACTCTCATAAATTAAAAATATTACACCTTGTTCGATATAAAGGCCAAATTATGAATTATCTTGAAAATTTAGAAATCCAAAAACACCTGAATTCTAATAATAATTTATTAAATAATATATTGTTTCAAAATTCTTCACCATTGCTTTCCATTTTTCGTTTGTTTTCAAACTCCGTCCCTTGACTAACCCCTTCCCCTTACTTTAACCTCTCCTTATTTTTAGAACAATTTTATATTTTATATTTTAGTTATTATACAGACCTGAATGATGGAAGTTTAACTTCTGAAACATGTAGTCTGTAATAAAACTCAAGTGGTAAAAAACGAAGTGTTTTCTTTAATCATTGTAACATGTCTTACCACAAAGTTAATGCCGAAACAATAAATAAAAGATAACACAGCATTATAAGGGAAACCTTTAATTCAGCAGCGTAAAGTTTCATCTTTATAAGGATTTTTTAGAATGTAAACGTAAGAAAACTGTAGACAAGAAAATTAATTTAATGATTAGTATGTTAGTAAATACATATAGGTATGTAGATAGTGTATTTCCAATTTGTTCATAAGCAAATAAATTTATAAATAAATACATAAATTCTCTAAGATGGGAGAAATTAAAGATTAAACTGTCGGAAACATCACCCTACATTTCAAATGGCGGAAATGCAGACTCCTCGTCTATATAACGTCAGAGGTGACGTTATATAGTCGAGGAAATAATATATGGTATGTATTAATTTTGAAATCAAAGTTTTATTTTAATAAAAAAAATACAAAAAAATAATATTGTGACAATTGTTTCGCCTAGTTATGGTATTTTTAAACGAATTCAAACGAGGAAATAATAATTTACTGTATAATATAATAATTTCACGTTATAAACCTTGCACCTTATTATTGGCTAAAATGCCATTAGTAATCGTAATATTGAAAAAATCATCAACGTGAAATTATGTGACCCAATATGTCGCCAACTTAAAATTATTTTTTTCGATAATCGAATTCTGTAAATAAAAAACTTAGCTTAAATACAATTTTTTGGATTGAGAATCTGTGAAAAAAATCGTTTGATATGTAGAGCATTTCAAATTCGTTATTCATCCTAAATTAAAATATCCAACTCAATTTTATGTAAATAACATAACAATGGCTTCTGGCTTCAACATATTGTTGTTTGTATGTAGGAAACGTAAATTTAATATTATTATAACATCACAAACTTCGCTATGAGGATTTTTGAAACAAGTACATAAACATACTTAATATTAAATTAATATAATACTTGTATTCCGCTTTTGCTGTGCGTTAAACACTATTAGCATAATGTGAACTGAGGGAATAATTTAATGTCGAGTTTAGTTTCAATTACACTCGTTATCTTCACCCCCAGAACTAGGAACTTATTTATTCCGAACACTCCGGTTTGATTTTTCTTTTTCCCTTTAACATTTGTATCAATTACTGAAACCCTTGATCCAAGGAACCTTTTACTTCTGAAATTCTACTACGCGTCTACATAATGTAAATTAATACCTATACCGTGTTCACAATTTACAAAAAAAAACTCCAAGGCTTTTTGCTGTTGTGGTATAAATATATATTTTAATATAAAAAGAGTGAATTTATAATATAATTTATCTACCGGTAGGTACTTCAATTGCTATAAAAATACATGTTTTTTTTTACTTCAAATTGGACGCTTTTCATTTTTTTACATATATATATATATATATATATATATATATATATATATATATATATATATATATATATATATATATGTATATATATATATATATATATATATGTGTATATATATATATATATATATATATATATATATATATATATATATATATATATATATATATATATATAAGTGCGTTAGTCGTCAAGGTGGCTAGCCTGCGCGGCGCGCTGTCATAGTCAGTGCGCACGATGCGTACTGAAGTTTTCAGACAAGATTTTCAACACTACTTTGGATCATGAGTATTTTACTTTGAATATATTTTTAAAATTTCTAACTTTTTTATAAAATACAAGATAATATCCTTTTTTTGTAAAACGTTCAGTTTGATTTATTAGTCGCCTAATTTGGTTTGTAAAATGTCCAATTTAAAGTGAAAAATCTTGATAACTCTAGTATGTTTAATTGAAATTTAAGTTTTATTAAGTAAATATCACTATTTTTTTTAATCTGTTTTATCACGTGTTTCAATATAAATCAAAAAAATTATCAAACAACGTTTTTGAATATTATAGATGTATCAACTTGATAGGAAACATCATATGATAGAAGATGGAAGTCTGAGATACTTGAAAGCGGCCGGGCCCGAAGTCGAAATAATCGGCGGGTATGTATAATGCTTGCATAAACAGAGTAGTGTGGCGTTTCTGTTTTCTCTGGCTACCACTTAGGGGAAGCGACGTGATGGTTAGTTAGTTAGTTATAGTAAATCAAAGAAAGATGTATAAAATCTACCTCATATAAGCCTTAGGTGCATGTAGATAAATATTAACGGAAAAACTGAAAAATACAACACATTTGATTTTTCCCATTTGTTTATTTTTTAAACATAGTTTAGTTAAGCATTCTGTTACTTTACTTTTAAGTTTTTATTTTCATAAGTTTTGTAAACGCTGAACTTTTGGATCGTCCTCTGTCCATACATCCTCACCCCCCTCATTATTAATCTGCATGGAGTTTTTATTCCATAATTTTTTTTTTAATTTTCCTCATCAGCTGACAACGAATCCCCCAGGACTCTATAACGTGGATGGTGGGTTTAGAGAAAAAAATAGATATAATAAAAGGTATTAAAGGGATTCGATACAGCGTTAATCAATTGTTCAAATGAATCGTACGAAAAATTGTTCAAATAGAAATAACGAGTACGATAATTCCGATATCGTTACGAGTGCGTGTACCGTATTCTATATAGATAACTTAATGAAGGGTCGTATCAACATCTCGCTTAACAGGCTCAACGTTATCTTATTGCATTAGCATAATCACACAGGGGGAGCTTTACTTCAGCTTCCACGAACACACTCGTATTTCCGACCTGCAAACACAATAATAATCAATTGTTTATTACCGAAGCCCTGTTTCTACGGAACACTAAATGAACTAAATGTAGAGGATGCAGCTAGGTATATAAATATAGTATGTTGACATCTCAACAAAGGTGAAGAAGAATATGGATGTCTGGGTATGTACACGGGTTACGATCTATCATAGGGTGGTTTAAGCGGTCACTTTATACATGTGTATTATTCATAATTCTACCCATGATTTACAATCGCACTACTCAAATTTTTGGAAATATATGTACCTACATGTGACTTCTCGGCAGTATCTATGGTTAAGATCTCACATATCGCTCACTCCTTTCAAGAACGTCAGAAATCAAAAAACCTTGATTTTTCAGGAGAACGTTTTTAAAGTTTAAAAATATAACACAATGTATTAAAAATAAATATCAAGCCACTTATTGAACTTTTTACTGTACAACAAACAGATCTTTTTAGTTAAAACCTGAAGTTTTTTTTCTCAAATTGAAAAATATTTAGTATATTTTAAAAGAATAATTAAACAACGCCTTTTCTTCAAAATGCAAAAACAACTTTTTCCCCCCGTAGCGGGTAAATATTATGTTAAAAATATGCCTCTTTTGCTGAGATATAGTACATTTTCTGGGCATTCCGAAAACATGCACAGCTGAAAATTGACGATTTTTGATTTATGACGTTCTTGAAAGGAGTGAGCGATATGAAAGAATAAACACATATGTATAAATAAATAAATAAATAATCATTTTTCACAACCTTGATCTTCTAAAGCTTATTATTATGCGATTGCTTTGAATTGTCACAGCGTTGCGTTCAAATACGGGCGCGTTTTGTCTGTATATTATTTATGCACATTTGGAGCGAATGGATAACGAAAGAATTACTTAGAAAGTATACATGGGTTCGTCAATCATGGGTATACCATATTCTAAATAACTTTAGCCTCAATTTAAGTGCAAAAACTCTAATTTTGGAACTAAAATCATGTTTTTTTACAAATAATAAACATCTTTCATTAATTGATTCGGCAGTCACTTTGTGGTAAAATCTATCCATTTTTAATTAATGTTTTACTTCGTAAATACCACTATTTCTTAAAATCTACCGTTTTGATACGGTGCGCGGTGTTTGAAAATGATGCGGAATGCATCGAAACACGTGTCACAGTAGATTTTAAGTAATAGTGGTATTTACTAAGTAAAACATTAATTAAAAATGATTAAACATCTTGTTACTTTATATATTTTTAAGTGTTAAAAGTACTTTGATGACCATGCGACCCTAACGGACACGAGCGAGATATGCCAGATGCGACAAATTGGACTTGGAAATCTGACTCTTTATCCAATGGAAAGTAAAACTTCGACTTTAATAGCTTTTGTTATTATTACTTTTAAGAATGTATCGTATGACATCACAGCGAAGCACCCTTGAAGCAGTGTTTTACGAAAATGGCGCTATAGAAATTATTTAAAATAATAATTTTATGTATTAAAATGGAGTTCTGCAAATAAAACACCAAATCTAAAAGCAAAACATATATTTATATTTTTTTAATGAAATATTTGTGTTTTTATGATTTACAAAAATACTCAATTTCATACTATTTCTGTGAACCCAAGCGGCTCTATATTAGAAATAGGTATCAAATTGAGGTATCAAAGTGGGTTCGAACCGAGAAATTCTGACTTAAGCGTCCGCGACACTAACCACGGGACCACAACCTGACACTAATAATATTCATAGATCAAACAATTTTCTTTCGTTCTCCAAAAAGTCAATTTGGTATCATTCGCGTTTAGTCTGTATAATCGATGTTCTATGAAAGCACGAACAGTAAAGGTATTTGTTTAAAAAATATTTTGTTAAAAGAAGATTGAAATATTTTCAAATCAAGCACTACATATTCCTTATTTATCTATACATGTAGATATTCCTTATTTTATTTTTACGTTCTTTGTGATAAGCTTTCATCTTTCGATTTTCGTTCATATGCGAGTAACTAGAGCCGCACTATATAATATTGTCAGACAATATCGAAAGCCAATAACAAAATTTTCAGCATATTTACATTTTCTAACCTTTGATTCTTTCCTGTGAAATTGAAAATGACTATATTTGAAATTCAAACGATTTATGTTATGAAACAATATATTATATGAGCAGAGTGAAATGTTGCTAAAACATAATCTAAAAAAAATAAACAAAATTACATTATACTAAAATTACATTCTATAAGTATTGTCAGGAAGTTATTGATATAAAAAAGAGAATTAATCAATTTCGTTTACCGAATAAAGTAAAGCGAAAGATATCTTCACATTTTAGTAAACGGTTTATTTTTTTACTGTAATTTTAACTCTTAGTGAAGGTCCCAAGCCTTATCGATTTATAGAAAAAGGAAATCGTTTTCGGGGCCCTAACTAACTAACTATTACGTCGCTTCGCGCGGGGGTAGGCAGAGAAAATAGAACGCCATACCACCCTGTCTTTGCAAACATTCCACATTTATGCATCACCACATTCATTTCACATTCATGCATCTCCTTATACATACTCCCCGATTATTTAGACTCCTGACCCGACCGCTTTCAAGTATTTGACATACCTGATTGTGCCAAGTTTTCCTCGGTCTTCCTCTGCTTCTTTTTCCAACTACATTTGCCTCATTAATTTGTTTAACCGTCCTTTCCTCACTCATACGTTCCACGTGTCCAAACTATCTCAACACTTCTTCTCTTCTTCTTCATCTTGTTGTAGGACTTGTGGCCTGTTTTTAAGAGGGATTAGCCTCCTGCGATGTCGATTACCAGCTATCGACGCATCTCTTTAGTGGTCCGCCCGGGAGTCGTCTACCATGGGGTTGGCCGTACAGTGCGATGTGGGGGGGGGGAGTCTGGATGGTACTATTCTCCTCACATGCGCATACCACTGTCTCTTTCGTTGCCTTCCCCACCCAACAACATCTTCGATCTCGCATATTTCCGCACATCTCAACACACCTTTCTTAATTTTATTGATAATATTTACCCAGCCTTGCATTCTTTCCTTATTTCACCACTCAAACTACAATACATCGTTTTGCCGCACAGGATATTGATGATTTTTCTGTTTAATTACTCGATACGGACATATAATATTTTAACTCATCATTCTGTCAAATGTTTACAGTAGATTTAGTAATGAATTTAGCTTAGGTCACGGTTTTTCATACGCCCTAATACATTGTTGACACTCTAGTACTTGTTGCACCTACTCACGTAAATTGAAGAACAGTCTTACTATAGAGACGTTATTTTACGATCACCCCTTAACGTTATTACGTTACGACTAAATCATTCTAGTATAATTGAGTTTTTGTGAAAGATTGCTGAAATCATTGATTTTATATTTTTATACTTATATATTTTTTTTGCACAGAAAATAAATAAGTATATTGGTGGTCTTATTGCTAAAAGGCATTATCTTCCAACCAACCAAAAACAGGCAAGTGATATTGGTCAAAAAGTTTGATACCATATATAGCTGTTTACAATCAGAGGGTAGATAGTACTTAAACATAAAAAAACATAAATTACAAATAGATGATAATAAGGAAAGCAAAGGAAAAATAAAGTTTAGGGAAGGAGGTAGAGGGAAAAACTAAGGGAGGAGGGGGATGTTTAAGCATAAGGTTGATTAGTAAGGTTGATAAGGTTAATCATTGTATGACAGAATTAAAAACGAAGATGTAAGAAAGGAATGTAAGGCTGAACTAGGAATAATTGAAAACATTAAGACGAGTGCTTTAAAATGGTATGGACATGTGAAGCGAATGGATGGCGAGAGAATGACTAAGAAAATATATGTGGCGAATGTGAGCGGGAAAACAGAACGAGGACGCCCGAAAAAGACTTGGTACGATCAGATCAATCAGAACCTAAAATCTGGTGGTGTCAAAAGTCTGCGAAATCGGAGGGCATGTATGACTAGATGTATGGATGTGAAGGAGGTGAGGAGTGTATGTCAGGACAGAAGAGTGTAGCGTTCCATCCTTTCTGCCTACCCCTGCGGGGGAACGGCGTGATGGTAGTAGTAGTAGTTGATTAGTCGAGAAGTTCTACGATACACCTTTCTCTCGAAAGCTATCAGTTATTTGTTTACACAAAATAAGATATTTTTATCGTCTCTCTTCAGTATTTTGTGTAAATCTCAGTTCGAGCCCCGAGGCGTGCCGCATATTGTGTGTGCAGAAGTGAAAATTGATCTCCACTCGAGATGGTACCTCCTCCACACTAAATGGCACCATCTATTTGCACACCTTCTAGCATTTTTGGCATACGAAATACCCCGCGGCCCGAATATTCCTTGCCACAAAGATACCCGAACAAATACTGGGAACTATACGGTGATATCATCCACAAAAGTCACTCCTTTCCTACGATAGGTCCAAATACCTACCTACGGATGTATCCAGGATAAGAGAATATCTGCGCTGTTAAAAAAAAGAAATGGATTGATTTTGTAAATTGAATTTATTTTGAGAAATAAGAGACTTTGTTTTTTGATACACTCAAAATAATATATCACTATGATCCACAAAGTTAATGCTTTCAATATTCAAAATATCAATTTATTTATTTACTGAAATCAATTATACCGTAAATAAAACAAAGAATATACATCATATATGGAAAATGTTCTCTGTGCACCATTGGACGCGTGTAGGGTCAGAATATTATTATATATATATATATATATATATATATATATCCTACTTTCGGTGGTGGTACGAATGCATGTAGGTAGCAGTAGGTACTATATGTATATTTAGAAAGTAATGTGTTTGGCAAACATATCCCATAGTTCGCCTAGAACCCCTTATTAACCTCTTATTAAAGTAATACATAGGTACATAAACAAACCTATTAATACGGTAGTAATGAAAGTACACAACGGTTTTGGCCAGTTCGCGTTATGCAAATTAATTTGAGACGTCGTTAATCCCAAGATGAAGTTGAGCCGCCCACATAGCTTTTAATCCTACACGAAGATTTGAAAGTTTTGTGATGTACCTACTAATATTACGAGGAGAAAGAAACGACGCTTTACTTAATGACTAAAAGCGCCAAATTAGTATTCACAGAAGTTTTGATAGAAATGAATACTTAAATTTGCCTTTTCCGACCGACAATGGCCAATTTATAATTGGTGTTTAAGTTTTCTAGTGCCTTGGAGGGAAATTGATGATGAAAAATGTATCGCGGAGCGAGATACAGCACGACCCACGGACCTCCTAATGGAATCTGTGACAGACAACACAACACCCTTCGGATTTGTTTGTCCGATCTCTTCCTTTAATTAAGTTTGCTCAAACAACGCGAGAAGATTTTTAATGCGGGTTAGATACAACCGACCCTTTGAAATATAAACGTCACAACTACGGGCACAATTTTACTGTTGACTTAAGAAGAAAAAAAATGTGTTCGTATCTAAAACGTGTCCATGGAAGATTAGTTTTGTCGTTGTTAAAATTTAAAGATATTTCATTAAAAAATTGAAGCATCGTTTAATGGTTCATCGTTTATTATTTTACAAAGTAAATATTATATTATAGGGGATTCGGGGTCCAAAGTAACATTTTTACACTTGTAATTATTGTGCTAATAAATTGTAACTAATTGTAACTTATTAAAGTATAGTTTAAAACTATCACTGGTTGGGTCCTTTACATACATATTTATGTATAATCCTTATTATGATATTTTTTGTCTCACACATTTCGAAACTAAGGAAGATTTTCACAGACATGTCTTGTGTGTTACTTTTGACCGAGATTTCGAAACTTGATTTTTTTTAAATAGAAATTTTTCATGTTTTACGTCACTTCAAGATGTTACTTCGAAATATGGGGGCAGAAAAATGTGGTTTAATGAACAAAGATGATTTCTCGCTACTTACATTGTAACGTCTTATATCTTTCGATAAAGGGTTTACTGAATTTATTACAAAGGAAAACAATGAAATCACTTTGTATTGAAATATTTAAAAACAAGCATATGATATACTTCCGTCAAAACATTTAGATACAAATTTATTTAATTTTAATTTTAAACAATAAATAGGTTGAAGCACATATTAGGTAATGTCGTCAAATTTAAAATACACCTCTTTGTTACTTTCGACCCATGTTACTTAGACCCCGTTGACTCCTACTAATGAAATAATTTTATGTTTACATAAAACCGATTACCAGTTTACTCTCCAGCAAGTAACATTATACTACGCAAAGCTTATATTCATTGGGATGGTTTTTTGAGTATCCATGTTGTTAACTCACATTTCTGCCAGTCAAATTGTTCATTTAAAATACCTTTAGTGGTATTATTACGCATAATGTTATCATTTAACGTTTTGCATACCAAACTATTACGTGAAAGATCCATTGTACAAGGAACCTTCGAACTAATGAAAATAAAACACCTTATTTTTCAGTAAACGAGAGTTTTAGTAGACATAGAGGGGAGAACTGACGTGTTTAGGCATTTTCATGTTTCTACAGCTTTTGCTCAGAGATCGGTTTAGAAAATAAAGCCATATCTAATATATTAAAAGCCGAAAGTTAGTTTTTAAAAAGTAGCTTACATTAGAATAAAAAAATTGTTTAAATTTAAAGTTTATTATGAATTTTTTATTCAAAATACATCTAGATGGGTACATAATATGGCACACATCAAACGTTAACTCTTAAATTACTAATTTCTCCAAATTTACTGAAATGTGTTATTAAAACCATATCCGCTCCCTATGTGGAACATATGAAGTCCACAAACTGTCTCCAGGGTTTTCTGTCGTCCGCCAGCTCCCGTGCATGCTCCCAAGTCAGGTCCGCGTCGCCAAGTTCTGACGAGAACTGACGACGAATTGTCAGCACTGTATTCTTAAATGTATATTCCAAAATACCAGTCCCAAACTGTGAATTTTCAAACAAATATAACTTTATTATATATAAATATAGATAAGGCAAGTTTGTACGATTTTCACGGTCGTTCATATTTTTATTGTTTTTTTCTGGGTTATTTTTACATCATTGAGTTCCGAAACTCTTGTTTGCCAACCTTTCACCGCCTCAGCAAATAATATCACCAAGACGATGTGTTGTGATGTGGAAGAAAAAAGTCGGTAAATAAGAGTACGTTATCCGATAATATTCGTTTTAGGTTTTTCGATACCTGTGATTCGCCGGTAGATAATTAGAGCCAAATACGGTGGTATACTATGGATATGATAGTGTTTATTTGGTTTTAAAATAAAGCACATGAGCTGCTGAAAATGAAATTATTTGTTACTATACAAGTAATGTTTATCTGCCTGTATAATGCGAGAATTCGTGTAATTTTATTACTTAGATACATGTAACCTAACACACACCCAATTTAAACTAATAACTTAATGGGACCCCGAGTAAATTACCAAAGTACACAACTTCAATGTTGAAAACGTAGAGTAAATGTATGTTTTAGTTTATATGCGGCATTAGATTCCTTCTGAAATGGCGGGGGAAGAAAAACCCTTTTGAACATGTAGAAACGATTTAAAATAACATCAACATAAAATATCATTAAGTAACGCCGCCATTTTCTAATGGCGGCGTTACTCTAGAGATGGTTGAAGAAAACAACAAAAATTAGATTATGTTATGATTTTTTTTAAACAAAATAAAGTAAGCTTAAAAAAATAGTACCCACGAAATACCCATATTAATGTACGTCGAAAATTATTACAGTTTACCACAATTTTTACAGCGAAAAAATATATTTAGTACATGATAGCTTTTTAAATATACTTCATGTTCAAGCGATGTAACCTTTGGGTTTTTTCATTATTTTTATTTTTTATTTTTAAAAAGTATTTGTTTTTATTATTTACAAAAATACTTCAATTTCATACTATTTCTGTGAGCCTAAGCAGCTCATTATTAGAAATAGGTATCAAATTGTGGCAGAGTGGGTTCGAACCGAGAAACTCTGACTCGAGAGTTCGCGACCCTAATCACGAGACCACAACCCGACACGGTTAATATGTTGCAACAAAAATGGTCATACATATATAAATAATGGACATACATATATATTGTACGAAACATAGTTTTAAATCACTATTTTTCTTAATTCCTTTACCTAATTCAAGCTGGTTTTTCTATCTAAAATTACGCTCAGGCCTACAAAAATAGTATGATATTGAAATATTTGTGTATTTAATAGGAATAATCTAGTATCCGATATACTAAACAATATAAATATGACAAATATTTTCATTGAAAAACTTTAAAAAATTCTCAAAATTATTTAAGGGGCATCGCATCGTAGTTTAGGATACATATTATCTTTTTTTAAACATAAACTCTTTCTTTTTACAGTTTTAAAGTTAAAAATTACAATTAGAAGAAGATGAATTTTCAGTAGAGCTGTACTTAAATGAAACGATAAATATATGTGGATAATGGTTATTTAATTATAAGTTTTTAAAAAATGAGACTGATTTTTTAAATATGTTAAACGTTTATAAGTAAAGTCTTCATTGTACAAGAAACGTGTATGTAAATACTATATTGCATACCCTAATAAACCTGCAACCAAGAATGTGTTTTAACCTTTTGAAATTTTAAAGAATATAAACATGATGCATGATTTAAAAAAGATATTTGCACTAAATGAAAGGGAAATGGGAGATAATATCCAAATGAACAGTTCCATCACATTCAACTGCCATCAAAACTTTACAATTAGATAAGAATTTAACGCACATAAATTAAATAATTGGATTTTATCTTCAAGTTTAAAAGTTAGAAACTTCTACTGCATTAAGTAAATTAATTCAATTTATTAAGTTAATAAAAAGAATTTCGTTAAGTAGGACTTAAATAAACATTATTAATTATTTTATATTATATTCTTTACAATTCGTAATTATATATATATATATATATATATATATATATATATATATATATATATATATATATATATATATATATATATATATATATATATATATATATATATATATATATATATATATATATATATATATATATATATATATATATATATATATATATATATATATATATATATATATATATATATATATATATATATATATATATATATATATGCATAAATACAAACATGAAGAAGTGTATCAAGATTACAAAATGAATATCTGGGCTTAAGAGATGTCATTGGTTGATTTAAGCGATCACTTTATAAGCTACGTAAATTTGACTCATGATTGACATCAAACCCACGATTGTCAACTACTTTTAGAGAAAAGAGAATTTAGAGAAAAGTTGAATGTACGATGTTGCAAGTTTCACATACGTTTATTCAGATTAAACTTCATAGGCGAAATAAATATATTTGATATTGTAATTCTGTCCTGTAAGTGCCCAGACTTCCATCTCTTCTTTTTATTCACTTTTTTATATACGGTATGCTAAATTACTCATTAAATGTTTTCAAAAATAACTCACAGTACCCTAGAAGTAATCTTCTCAGAAATAGTGAACCAGGTTTTGGACTCAAATATATACACATTTTATTTTATTACATTAACTTGTTTGGTAGACCTTCTAAGGACCATTACCTTTAGTAAAATACCACACATGCTTTGAAAATATATTTTAAAAATTTCGATTTCATAATTATTTTTATTAAAAATAAGAAACTGTTACGTAATATCAAAGATTGTTTGAATTCGTCAGCATTTCTTTAACACGTGTTAAAATAAGATTGAATTTAATCTCAGAAAAAAATTCATCACAAATTATCCTATTAATTTCGTATGTTATTTTTTGTAACATGTTTCAATATTATGGTTTTATTTATTATGTATAATATGTATCTACTGAAGATACAAAAACCTCTTACGTAGGAAGTAGTTAAACGTAAAAAAATAGTAAATTTCAAACCAAGTTAATCAAATATTTGGGTACAAAATATTTTTCGATAAAAAACTGAACCAAAAAAACCATTGATTTTTTTTTCTCTTACCTAACCTGTTATAAATAGAAACATTGAAACATTGCGTATGAAGCGTGTAAACAAATATCAGGTTTTAATTTAGACCTTTCAATTTTTGCTAAAAATATAAAGGAATTATTTTTTCTAAGCAATCCATCCAGACAAACAACGAAGCCCTTTAAAAGCATTTACACGGAAAAGATTTAGTTAGCATTTCCCATTATTTTTATTTAGATTTTTTTTTACCTTTAAATATATACAATACATTACGTATGAGTAAGTGCGTAGGCAAACATCAGGTTTAAATTTAGACCTTTGAATAAATATTCTTTATGGTAACCTACATAGAACTACATGATCACAGAATCACATCTAACAAAACCCAACATACCTTTTTTGTCAAAAAAACTTTGAGTATTATGCAATAAAGTTGTGCAATCGCTTCCATTATCCTTAAAGTCGAAAAAATATAAACTAATTATAAAAGAGCCATTAGTAAATGGATTTTTGAAGTGGGTAGATCTAAAATAGATCACATCATCAGCATTTGATTACATGTCATAAACAATTTTCTTTCATAAAATTTTATAAATAAATATTGCAAAATGTGCCCTCGGCACGGGGAACTCAGTGAGGGTACATGATTGTAATTTGTAATTACAATCATGTGCCCTATTTTACAAGCATGATAAAATAATAAAAAAATTCAATTAAGTAAAAAATATCAAGGATTTTTTTAGCAATCTAGACACGGAGCCCTTTCAAAATATTTACAGTTAAGATTTAGTCATAGCATTTGCAAATGGAAAATCATTCGATCATTTTTCGTCCCACATTTTAATTTTTTATATTGAAAGCTCTACCAATCATATCTGACACAGAAGCTCCAGGTTTCCCGACAGACCTCTTATGAACTAATTTGCGAAAATTATTAGAAAATGTGAAACAAGATTGTATGACGATTATACAACGACACAAGCCTATTACAATCCTTACAAACAATGGACAAAAAATAACCCTAACTCACAACCTAGCGCAGTGGTCTCCAAACTCAATAAGTTGTCTGGTGAGCTACTTATACAAATTCCCTCTTTGTAGTTTTTTTTTATCATCAGCCCTTATCAGGTTAACAATAAAACATAAAATGCGTACTTCAATTATTTATTATCAAACAAAATAATAACAGAAAAAAGGTATGATTAAAAATAAACATAATAAGAAAATTTACAAGGCAAATTTAATATCCTACGTGAGCCATCGAAAAAGCCTCGGCGAGCTACCGGTAGCTCACGTGCTACCGTGTGGCAATCAGTGACCTGGCACCTTTGTGACCAATCTTTGAGCAACCTAATCTAACCACGACGTAGTAGATAACAACACAATACAGGACCTTACATAAAGACTTATGATCAAACATAATAATTTGTTATTCTTCTTCATGAGCCCTCTGACCTCCACCGCTGGATATAGGCCTCTTCCCCTTCATTCAATTTCCTCCGGTTGGTTGCTGCTTGCAGCCAGTTTTTACCCCCCACAGCTACTATGTCGTCGGACCATCTCTTTTGAAGTATTACTACACCTCTTTTGTTTTCCCAAGGTCTCCATCGTAGAATTCTCGGAAAAAACATAATCATTTAGAAATCACAAATACAACGTCCATTCCATCAGTAGCACCGTCGATAGTCAACACGCCGCCGGATCTAGGTCTACAAGTTAATAGAGTGCCTTCACCAATTTGTTTGATGGATTGTTCCCAAATGGACTACTCGAATCACAAATCATCAGTCTTCATCAGTCCTACCGTCGAGAGCCGAAGAACGACGCATCGCCGGATCTAGCTCAACAAGCAAGTAAAGTTAGACTCCTTCACCAAATTGTTTGATGGATTGTTCCAGAAGATGCAGTGGCCCGTGATGCTGATCCTGGCGTGCGTGTGCTGGAGCGCGCTGGGCGTGCCGGCCCCGCACTGCACGCCGGCCGCCATGGAGGGGGACCCCCGCATGGCGCGCGTGTGCGGCGCCCTCAACACCTTCCTGGAGCTCTTCGCGGAGGCCAGCGACCGATCTGCCTCCGCACCCGAATACCCTGGTAATACTTATTTATTTAAGGCCTATAGGCCTTATAGGCGTGTCAACAAAAACGAAGTATATATAAATAATAAAAATGAAAATGGTATTTTCTGGCGTTTCTCATGTGTGTGATTG
This sequence comes from Brachycentrus maculatus, assembly GCF_059751285.1. Taxonomy (NCBI): domain Eukaryota; kingdom Metazoa; phylum Arthropoda; class Insecta; order Trichoptera; family Brachycentridae; genus Brachycentrus; species Brachycentrus maculatus. The sequence continues at coordinate 1,553,480 of NW_028280853.1, forward strand.
TAATCCAGAATTCGGACCTCACATACTAATATAAGAGTTTTTGCCTAATAAAAAGCTTCTTTACATCTCACCAATAGATGCCTCTAGTGAAGTTCTAGTGATTCAAGAACAAGGTTTCTAAATTGGTTCATATATATATAGAACTTCCAAGATTTTGAGTAGTGCGGTTGTCAATAATGGGTAGAATTGGTGAATGTTACACGTGTGTAAAGTGATCACTTAAACCAGCCTATGACGGTCGTCAGCCCCGTAAATGCCCAGATTTCCATATTCTTCTTCATCTTTGATGAGATGTCAAAAAATAATATGAAGTATATATTTTTATACAAAGGTAATATTTTATAAAAGTCTGAGCATTCCTCTAACTTACCCTGCACTGGCTGGCTCAAGTGTTCACTTTATACACTGTACAATATTCACCATTCTGGGGTTTATGATTAATATTTTGGATAAATAATTACTATGTATTTTTTCACAAAGTGAACGATGAATGATAAGGAGATTGTTATTAATAATATTTTCTTGCCCCAAGGTACCTACTCATGCACTCTTGTATGTTTGCTAGTTGCCAACTGCCGTTTCTCAGAAGAGTAAGTTACATTGTCTTGTTGCAGCTCCCCAAGCGCTGGCCCTGAACCACGACTACCCCGAATACCTGAACTCCGGAATGAAGAGGCAAGACGTGGTGCACAACTTCCTGCGGTTTGGACGTCGGCGTTAAGGAACCAAGTCCCACAAGATCTAAGCTCTCCGGCCACGCTCTACACACATTAAATAAATTTAAATTTGTTCAAACAATATTTAAGAATATTTATATTTCTCATACTAGGTTAATCGTTCATTATTTATATTTAACCTAGTTCAATTTTACCATATTTTGAGAGTTGTCATAGTATTAAATAAAGTGTCAAGTGCACAGATCTCATTGAAATGTACTTAAAATATGCATATTTGAAACTATAAACTGAAATACAATAGATTCTCAATTAAACACCATTTGGGAAAATATATATTAAATCAAGGATGGAATGCAAAACTATCCTAACGGCAAGCAAGGAAAATTTACAAGAGAAGTAATTGAACTTTAAAAAGTAAGTTATTTCATTCATTTAGTAGTATTTTATTTTGAATATTTAGATTCATGATGTTTGAATAGCTATTTATTTACGTTTAGAAGTTTTTGTACAGTAAAATCAATAGCATAAATAATGCAAATACAGTAAAAAAAATTAAATTGACTTATTTGCAATTCAGGATAGTTCTGCATTATTCAGGTGACAAAATGGCCAATTTCAAAAGTGATCCTAAACATATTTGGCATATTTGCAACACAATGTGCAATAAATATTAATATATGGCTCCAACCACACAAACTGTAAAAGATAATAGAATGTCCTCACTTGTTGAATATCAAAACTCCAACTTCTTCCCGTAAAATTTGCAAATTTGCTTTATTCCCTTTGAAAAATCCTGTCTACCAAATCTGGGAAAATGAGAATCTTCCGTGTATAGCAAACAGTATTATTGAATGTTTTTTTAAGGTCCGCAATACTTAGACAGTAGTTCAACTTGTATATTCCCTTATTTATTTAAACCTGCCAAACTAGAATTAATGTTACACGAGATGGAAGGCATTACCATAAATTTTATCAGATTTTTGGAAGGATTATTTACAAATATATATATTAGGGCTGTCTCTAACCAGTAGGCAAGTAGTAAGACAAAACTTAAGTCCAGTAAATAAAATTAAAAAAAAATAAAAAAGAATAACTGTAGGATGTGTATGACTAGTCTCCAAGGACAGCCCTGGTCAGTGCATGTATTCGATTCCAAATAATAATAGTTAACAATGTATTCACTTTCGTAGTATGATTTTATCTACCATTTAAATATAAATTGCCATCTCTGTAGATGTTTTTAAACTTAAATGTCCATTATCAATGTGTACATAAGAAAATGTATTCAAAGAGTATATTACTTATGTATTTCAAAGCTTATTTGTGTTGTTCCTAACTTGCGTGTTATGTTTTTTAACAGTTGATTAAAGTCATCAGATTTCATCTCTTCTAGTATTCTCAACATTGTATTTATATATGTATGTATACAATTTAATCTATTTTGTGATGGCTATGTGTTATTTATATAATTAATAAATATGAAAGAATAATTATGTACTCGTTTTATTTGTCTTCCCTTTGAAAAAAATAAAATTACACATAAAAAGAAAAGCTCATAAATATGAACAACGATAATTAAAACTTAGCAATAATTACACGCGTATCATAATATCCAGTCTTTCCGATGATTTCTCATTCAAAACCTTCTAATATGTATGTATTGTCCGCCTTTGTAGTGTTATGGTCAGCACACTCGACTACCGTACTGAAGGTCCTGGGTTCGATTCTCACAGGGTGGGGAGTCAAATACATGAAAGTGATTTTTTCACTCCAATAGTTTTTCAATAATGCCCTGGACTGGTACCTGAAGCGGAGGGCTGATCACCTTTCCTTCATGTGTCATATCGATCAAGATATATGATGCAGTGTCCTATGTACCATCGGGTGCAGATGAGGGTTTGAAGAAGAATATATCACTTTAAATAAATTTAACCCATAATAGATGTCTCAACCTGAGATGATTTTTTTTAAAATTACCTAACGTCCAAGTGACTCTAAAATCTATCTACGGCTTATGCAACACCGCTTATCATGACCCTACTCAGGCTTCAACTTTTTAAGTTTTATGGCCTATGCTTACTCGTGAATGAATTTACTCTTGTTTAAAGTTACTATACTTTCATGTCATTCCTGAGTGAAAATTCTAGGCAAAAACACTCGGCAACCTGAGATGAAACATCTATCTTCTTTTTATAAGAAAGAAGATGGAAGTCTGAGCATCCCAGGGCTTAAGACCATCAGGCGCCGTGGCGTAGTTGTGTAGACGCTCCTCTGCGAAACTGGCATCGCAGGTTCGATTCCCGCCAAGTGCAAATGAGGGTTATTGTTTCATGTGACCTGGTTGGTAAATACTGACCGGAAGGAAAACCCCATTAAATAAAAATATAAAATCATATTCATCGCGTTTATTATACAAAATAATTGTAGTACATACTAACACTAAACAATATATAAACATTAAGAAAGTCTACCATAAGTACCAGTATACGTTTCTCAAATATTATTTATGAAGTCATTCATATATTCTCCCAAACACATTCACCAAATGGAATTACATTTTAATAAAGATTCAAAATTCTATAATATTATTCTAACTACATTACTCAGATTTTTTCACATCACCTTAATTTATAAACTGTACCACTTTTCATTTATCATATTATACTAACATCGCATACACAGTGAGACCTTTTCCATATAAACAAATTTTTATTGCGAAATGTAAAATAATTTAAACTACAGTGATTTTCTTTTTCATCAAACTAAAAAGGCCGTTGAAATCACATTTATTAAAAAACATTAAAAAACATTTATAAAAATGAAAAAGTTAGACAGTAGATTGAAAGGCCAAAATGCGTGATAAATTGGCAGTTTTATGTAGAAAATGGTACCGATATAAATACGACAGGTGTACAAAGATATCTTGAAATGTAGATTAGCTTACAACATACAAATTAACACTGTTACAATTAAATATTTACGTAAACCATACTCCTAGGTATATTATGTACAACATGAAATATCCAAATTTTAAATGTTTTTATCATCTGCCGATTACCTCCATAATAAAACAGCAACCCACTAAATATCGTTCTTATTCACTCAATAAATGATCAGAAAAATATGTTATTGACATTATCATCCCTAAATACTCTGAAAGAGATGATTTCTATGAAAAAATCATAACTGAAAATCCAAATGTTAAGTGTCTGCCTATGATGAGCAGTAGTTAGTATTGATTACAGTGCATAAAGTTCCAGGTTCGATTCCCATCTGCATAACATCAATATAAAAACAGCTAAATGAACATATTGTGAAACCTGAAGCGTAGAACTGATTACCTCGTCTTCACATAATCAATGGATCAAGATAACACTGTGTCAATGTGATGCAGTGCTCTATGCGCTATCGAGTGCAGATGAGAGATTTAAAGAAATAATAGTAAAAGCTCCCTAGATGGTGAAATTTCAAGTTTTTATCATTAAGACGAGCTTTGATTTCAATTATCTTTCAAAATAGTAATAACTTACATTTTAAAATTGGGAGCCTTTAAAATTATCATTAAATTGTATCTTCAATTTTGAAACACAGTTTTATTTTATTTTATTCCTAAGTATGTTTTTTTTACAATACCTAAAACTTTAGATGAAATCTTGGGATGCCAGCATGTTGAAAAGCTGTTCTAAAAAAATATATAAGTCAAACTATATTGTGAATGGAACCATTTCACATATATTTTACGAGATTGTGTTCCTTACAATATTTAGGGGTATGCATTGTAACACTTTTTTGCTTTCAACAAAACCGAGTCGAAATGGTCTAATTTTTCACTTTGCTAATTTACTGGGCTCAAGGTCTGCGTTGGTTTTGACGACAGACGGGTTTGAGCCGGGTGCGTCAAGCAGTGTGGTTTGTAGTATGGAGTCGGCGCTGTCTCATGCGGCGGGCTGGGGGGCGGGGGGCGCGGGCCCGGAGGCGGTGGGGTGCGGCGGGGGGGCGCTGGGCTCGGCCAGTCGCTGCTGGGCGTGGTGTCGCGCCCGGAACTCGGCGGCTTTCAGCTGCTCCAAGTGGAACTGCTGGCGTTCCGTGATCAGCTGCTGGCGCTGGTATTCCAAACCTGAGCGGAAAATTAAAACAAAGTCAAAACTGAAAAAGAAAATGAAATAATACGCTTTGTGACTGTAAATTTAGACTTGCAATTAAAATCTGCGATAAATGCAGTATTTTTTAATCAAACCTCACCCATGTTTTGTTAAAAAGAATAATAATAAAGATAAAAGCTTCTCTCATTTAAATAAACAATTTTTAATTTTAGTTTTAATTAGTAAATACCACTATTTCTTAAAATCTATCATTACTCGTGTTTCGATGCATTCTGTATCATTTACTAACACCGTATGTGAAGCTAAGTCTAAATTTCAGAGTTGTGTCCTTGGGACATTGAAGGTTGAAGAGGGGGTAGAAGAGGAGGGAGAGGGAGGGAGGTTGAAGAGGAGCTGTCTCTTGTTTTTTATTTTTTACAAAATACATATTTAAATAATACAAAATAGTTGGTAAATATACAATACATTTCAAATACATATAACGTTTCTACCTCTCTAATAAAGTAGATACTTGTATTTAGAGAGGGAGTTTGTTTTACAATTATTTTTTTTTTATAAACAAAGTAAATTAAAATTAAAAATAAACTAAGTAAATAAAAAATAAAAAAAATATTCCTTGGTATAGAGTCTAGGTAGGGGTGAGTCTTATATGTTTTTTTTTATTTTAGTTTTAAAGGTTTGATAATTTTTTATAGATTTTAAGTTTTCCGGAAATTTATTAAAAAAAAAATTACCTACGTACGTATAATGGTTTAACGCTGCTGTTTTACATTTGTGCAATAATAAATTATTGGAAAATCTAGGGTTATTTATTTATTCATTAATCATTTCTTATTTAAGAATTTAGTAGATTTAAGAAAAAGTGTCTTTTAGCACAAAGTGACTGCCGAATCAATGAATGAAATTAAATGAACAATGTTTTTGTTACCTTCCCGCTCTCTCTCCATGGTGGTCTCCAGCTCCTCGAAGTGCCTCAGCTTGATCTCCAGCTTCTTCATCTGCGTCTCCACGAGCAGCGCCACCAGCGACTTGATCTTCCTCTCCTCGACGGCGGCGAGGTGCTTGGCCTTCACGGCCGCCGCGGCCAGGGCGGCTGCCGCTGCGGCTTGAATCTTGCCTTCTGAAAAAGTCAAAACAGTGGAGCTTTTAATTACGTTTACCAAAAAAAAAAATATGCCTACAATGTATGTTATTAAACATTGAACCATACCATTACTCAAATCCTTATTCTGACTAACGATAAGGATACTTATGTAGTCATAAAGAATGAGTTTTACTTTTTTTTCTTCAGTTTTTAAAAATATCAGTAACCGCCTAGTACACATAATGCAAATTTGAAGATTGACTTTTGAATTTCATTAAAAAATACCTTGTAATTATAAAAAAAAGTATCTTGATATAGGTATTTTGACTTAGGCAACAAGCGTCATACAAGAACCATATTGATCACTACAATATAAACTAGTGGCTTTAACAAGATAATTGTTTTTGCTATGAAATTTAACATGAAATTATAGTAACTTCAATCATAGAGTAGATCCACTAAACTAACTAACTAACTAACCATCACACCGCTTCCCCGCAGGGGTAGGCAGAGAGAATCGAACGCCACACCACTCTGTCTTTGCAAACATTCTTTGCCTCTTCTACATTCATGCATCTCCTCATACATACCCGACGATTATTACGACTCCTGACCCGGCCGCTTTCAAGTATTTGACATACCTGATTGTGCCAAGTTTTCCTCGGTCGTCCTCTGCTTCTTTTTCCAACTACATTCGCCCCATAAATTTGTTTAACCGTTCTTTCTTCACTCATACGCTCCACATGTCCAAACCATCTCAACACACCTTTCTTAATTTTATCGATAATGCTTATCTCAGCCTTACATTCTTTCCTTATTTCATCATTCGAATATCTATCAAACGTCGTTTTGCCACACATTCGTCTGAGGGATCGCATTTCGACTGCATTCAGTCTGCTTTCATCCTTCTTTTGCCAACTCCATGCTTCGCTTCCATACATAAGGGTTGGAACCAGAACTCCATTGTAGAGTAGATCCACTCACAAGTAGGAATAGGCTATAAAACTTATCAAGCTGGTGGCCATGTAGGGCTATGATAAGCGGTGTTATATATCCCGTAGCTAGTAGCTAGTCACTTGAACATTAGGTAATTAAAAAAAAAACATTAAAATAATGTTGTCGAATGATGCATGTTGCCTCAGTCAAATCGCTTATTGATCAGAAAAACAATCACAGCGGTTAGCAGCAAAATCTCTCTAAGATTAACTAAGGTATAATTAAAAAAGAAAGATAATTAAAATAACGTTGACACACGAGGCGTGTTGCCTCAGTCTAGTTGTGAATTGGTTGCCAATCAGAAAAACAATAACAGTGGTCAGCAGCAAAATCTCTCTACGCCCCAACTAAGGTATAGGCACTTCATGCTCTTCAAAAGGCTGAATCCGAATCTTCAATCAACTTCCAATTGAATTCCTACCTTCTACAGGCGGTGTGGGTTCAGTCTTGGCGGGGTCCTCTGCCTCCAGTTTGGGGGTAGTGGTCTCCTGAGCGGGCTTGTCAGCAGCGGGGGGAGCAGCCTCACCACTGGGCGGGGTCTCCGTGCCTTCTTTTACGGGGGCACCCTCCACGCCTTCTTTCTTCTCTGTTTGCGGAGTGTAGAAAAATATATTAAAAATAATACAAATATACTGCCATGCTAATACTAAGCATAAGAAAAGATCAATTTTGACTGCTCGAATTGAGAAAAAGTCAAGAAGAAATTCATTGAAAGTGATGTTTGAAGTAAAACCAGGCAGATGACTCAGAAGGAAAAATAACTTTATTAGGTTTACAACCATACTGCAAGGTGTAAATCAATGATTGGATAAGAATGGTTAGTTACCTGGGTCGGTGATTGGGTAAGGAGTATTAGTTACCTGGGTCAGTGATTGGGTAAGGATACTTAGTTACCTGGGTCGTTGATTGGATAAGGATAGTTAGTTACCTGGGTCGGTGATTAGGTAAGGATAGTAAGTTACCCGGGTCGTTGATTGGGTAAGTATAGTTAGTTACCTGAGTCGGTGATTGGGTAAGGAGTGTAAGTTACCTGGGTGGGTGATTGGGTAAGGATAGTTAGTTACCTGGGTCGGTGATTGGGTAAGGATTTTTAGTTACCTGGGTCAGTCCCAGCGATGCCACTTGCAGCGAGTGCAGCTGCAGGTCCTACTTGGGCGGCGGCTCTCAAATGCATATCCAGCATTGCAGCTGGTACCTCATCCTGAGTGGAAAAAAACTTACTTTCATTTCAATAATTTTTTTTAATGTCTGGTTGATATATCGCTCACACTTTTCTACAACGTAATATTTCAAAAATGGACAATTTTCAGATGTGCATGTTATCGGAATGCCCAGAAAATGTACTATATCCCAGCAAAAGCGGCATATTTTAAACTTAATACATATTTACCCGCTACAGGGTAGAAAGTGTTGTTTTTGCATTTTGAAGAAAAGGTATTGATTAATTTTTTTTTAAAATACTTAATATTTTTCAAATGGAGAAAAAATATTCAGGTTTTACCTAAAAAGATCTGTTGCATAGTAAAAAGTTCAATAAGTGGCTTGATATTTATTTTTAATACGTTTTACGTATTATATTTTTAAACGATCTCCTGAAAAATCAAGTTTTTTTATACATGACGTTTTTGATAGGAGTGAGCGATATCAATAACACATTGACTGCCAATGTCAGCCACCAGTGGCCAACTTAAGGCATTTCAATTGTGTCTCGTCGGCCACCAGAGGCTGACGCTATGCACCTTATATTGTCAATATAAGGTACAAAAGTCAGCCTCCGGTGGCTATATTGTCAATACAAGGTACAAAGTGTCAGCCTCCGGTGGCTATATTGTCAGTGGCTGACATTGGCAATCAACATTATAAAGTTTAAATAACAATTCCTAGGTTGAATCTAGTATAAGTGTAGAACTATTTAAACACTCACCTAAAATAATGTTTAGGTTGTTTTCAATTTGCATAGTTTGAAAAATAAAAGTTATGTCTTACATTTGATTGATAACCTGGAATTCAGAGTGAGATAATAGTTGAGTAAAAGTTTAACCTTTATGTTGGCAAATTCATCCATGGCTGCTTGGGCTGCGGTGGCCGCCACTCGAGGGTCCACTACTGAGGCCAGGAAGGCCACGGCGCTGGTCACCGGATTCCCGGAGCGACTGAAGGCTATCGGCTGATAAGCTAGGGGACCCAACACGCCACCTAAACACAAAATATGACTAACATTAAGATTCAACAGATCTCAATAGAAGAAATCAAATAATCCAATACCAGACTGTTGTTTTTTGTTATCTTGAATGTAAATTAAAGAAATTGTTTCTCACATCCTCATATTATGTTATTCTACACTAAAGATACCATAATGTAATTTTTATATTTTAAAAACTATTTTTAATGGGAGATTTTTGGAAATAGATCCCTTAGATAATTCATCGCGACATTGGGCCTAACTCTTTAAAGACTGCCTCATTAGGTGCATAAGTTACAAGAGCTCTTTAAAGACTGCCCCATTAAGTGCATAAGTACAAGTAAAAAAAAAAACTTTATAATGTGATGTTACCGGCAGAGTCGGAGTCAAGGTAGGGGTCCTCGATGGGCAGGCGCAGGAAGTGCAGGATGCACTCGTCTTGGGTACGCGAACCCACGTGCTGGCACACCCGGTTCCAGTCATCCCGGTACAGTTCGAGGGCCTCCAGGAGCAGCAGAGTCTCCTGCTCCGTCCACGCTCGCGCTCCTCCCTTGCCGCCCACCGCGCCACGCATGGCTCCGCGACCGTACCTGCATCAGACACAATTGATCAATTTTTTTCTTAAGCCCTTTAAAACACAACCGTATGTCGGTAACAATTGAAGACCACAGGGGAAATATTTATATTGGATTTTTTTGTTGCATTTTAGAATTAATATTGCAAAAATATTTTAAATAAAAGAAAAAAAAAGGGTTATTAAAAGGCAAGGTTTTTAAAAAAGATGATTTTTTTCAATATATATTCTAAAAAAAGTCTAATTCCAATATGGATTTTCAAAAATTTGCGCGCAAAATCATATCCATTAAAATATCATCCCCTTTTCTCCCAATGATTGAACTCAGAATGAACTCTGTTATTGTCTTTCTGTTCTATGTCATTGATATTTTCATAAATATTAATTATTCTTTCTCCAAAAATTCCCAGAATATCTGGCAGCGACAAAACTTCATCTGACTTATATAATATTCATAAAATATCTTACTGATCAAGTTTGAGTCCAAATTGTCCGTTGATGTCGACTGGAGGAATTGCAGAACCTTCAAGTTTGACGGCTGTCGGGTCACCATCAACTTTGGCGAGCGGGCTATCAACCAACCCCAATTTGGAATCACCTTTAAATAAAAAAAATGACATTTTATTTATAAACTTATTTTCAATACAAACTTTGGCCTCCTCTCATAAATTAAACATTTAATCATGGTTTACCTCAAGTTATAAAATAAACAAGTATTTGACCTGACAAAATCTTTAGTGTTTGAAATTTACAACGAAGAGAAGTCTAGAAACAATTAAAAGAGGCCAACCTTCAGCAGTGGAGAGACGGCTCATAAAGAATAATAGAAAAAGATAATAAGAACACATTTCTTTGAAAAAAAAGGGACTGAAGCCTTTGTTGGTTAATAATTCTTACCAGAACTTACTTATATATAATAAAATTCAGTTCCACCAATAAATGTCAGTACAAAACTTAAATCTAATAAGAACTTACTTAGATTAGGATATATAGATATACAACAACAAAACCTACCAATGGAAATCGGTTTAGCTGGTGAAGGTTGAGTATTCTTGGGAGGATTAACTGGCTGCAGTCCCGACGGAGTGTCGGACAATACGTGGAAGTGTGAAGTCGGGGGAGGGCCCATGGCCGTGGGGCGCATGTCCGCATCAATCTGTTCACAAATAAAAGCAAATATTGAAAATACTATTGAAAACATCACATATTTCAAATGAAAGATCGCATTCAAACACTCTCACATACATAAATATCCTCATTACATTATTTTGGTGCTATGAATCAGTTCACAAACAAAAGGAAATATTGAAAATACTTTTTTAAAACATTGTATATTTCAATTGAAAGATAGTACATATTCAACACTTTCACATACATAAATATCCTCATTATATTATTTTGGTGCTATGAATCAGTTCATAAACAAAAGGAAATATTGAAAATACTTTTTTAAAACATTGTATATTTCAATTGAAAGATAGTACATATTCAACACTTTCACATACATAAATATCCTCATTATATTATTTTGATGCTATGTGCGGTCCGTATTGCTATGTAGCTCTGAGACCTGGACCCTAAGGGTGAATATGATGAATCGGATCGAAGTGTTTGAAACGTGGCTTCACCGCAGAATGCTTTGTATTCCCTGGATGGATAGGGTCACAAATGAAGAAGTTTTTAGAAGAGCTGGATCAGACAGAGAACTCTTTTTGAATAACAAAGTTTGTAAGATTTCATATCTGGGTCACGTATTTTGCGAAGAAAAATATCACCTTGTGCAATCAATTGTGATGGAAAAGATAGAAGGAAGTTTAGGAGCTAGCAGAAAGCAAACATCGTGGTTATCACTGGACCAGGATAAGAGGGGTTGTTCTGGATGGTGCAGGATCGAGAAGCCTTTGGCAGAGTGATGGCCAACATTGAAAGGACCTGACAGGATATAAGCAGAAGATATTAAGGTGGAGACTGACCAAAGCATTTTGTCATAACATAACGTCGTAACATCGCTCGCGGCGAGCATCACCGAGTGTCCGAAACTATGGATGGAGCGCTTGGCTCGGTGTACTGACTGCCTGAATGCTCGCATCGTAACGTGTTACGTTACGACGAAATGCTACGGTCAGTCTCCACCTTTATGTTGGTAGTTTAATCAGACAAACCTGATAGTTGAGCAGTCCCCATTGTTCCAGGAAGGCGTGGACTCTCATGATGGCGCACACATCTCCCGCCAGGTTTCTGCGACACGCCGTGCTCGTGAGGTACTCATTTGGGTTCAACCGATATGTGTCAATCATGAAATTTCTAAAATGAAACCAATAAAACTTATTGAGAAGGTAATTATCATATTAAACATTAAATTCAATAAAAATATAATTATGTAATCTAAATGCTTATTTGATTTTTTCCTATAACCCTTATAAGTCCAATGGTGCATAGGGCAGTGTATCACATTGACACAGTATTATCGTGATTGTTACTTACATAAATGCAAGGTGATCACTCCTGTGCTTCAGGGACCAGTCCAGGGTAATATTGTGTTAATGATCAAGATAACACTGCGTTTATATGATGCAGTGCCCTATGCACCATTGGGGTGCGGATAAGGGTAAAAAAAGAAGAAGAAGAAAGAAGAACTCGAGGAATGTAAATTAGTTACCTGTATGCGAGGTATATTTCTGGAGTTTTGGATTTATTTTTACCATTAAAGAACTCCGGCATGGCTCTCTTCTCAATAGTGTGAATGGAATTGTAGTCAAACCAAGCCGAATAAGAGGGGACAATAATATGGTGAGTCTGTTCCGTGACATTATCTTCCAAATCATCCTTGGATATGAAGTCCTGTGAGGTGAGCAAAAAAGATGTTAGTGGATACTAGGTAAATTAAAAACAAATTTATTCATGATCGAGTGAGAAAAGTGCTACATGCAGTTGTAATTGATGAAACAGTGCCTCCTAGATTGTTGTGAAAATATTGAATTATGTACATACTACTTAAGCTAGAGATGAAGGTAGAATTTTTCTTACAAAAAGAGATAACTGATGTTCGGATTATTAAGACATTGTTTGCGGGAAACTCTTGAAAGCGCCTTTTACGAGGGTTGCCTTTTAAGTTTTTACAATCGAATAGAAGATGGCGTTTGCGAGTTGTGAACACTGAGGTTTGTTATTGCGTTGCCAGTGACAACTTACTAATTGATCAATTTGGTTCTTGACAGAGAATGTTTGAAAGAAGTAAGTTTGTGCAAAAATTGAGATCACTTGTGAGAGTTTGCGTTGGATAATGTTTTTATGATTTTAAAAAGGGCTTTACTCAACAACAATGCATAGAATCACTTTTTGCAACTTTTAGTAATGAAGCACCATCAGAGAAGACTGTTTACAATTGGTTTGCAGAATTTCATCGTGGTCGTGCATCCGTCAGTGATGAATGTCCTGAAGGTCGACCAAATTCGGTTGTCGTTTTGAGAAACATGGATACTGTGCGCAACATGATTGAAGATGATCAGCATGTGACTTACAGGCAGATAGAGAAGTCTCTTGGCATATCGAACACTCCAATACAATTTTTTTTTTCATCAACATTTAGGTGTGAGAAAAATTTGTTCTAGATGGATTCTGCATAATTTGACCGAACCGAAAAAAGAGGCTTGTGATGATTAGTGTTGCGAAATGTTTGAAAAAATCGACCGAGGATTTTCAAAATCCATATCCAATAGTGTAACAGGAAACGAAAAACTTTGTTTCCCACTTGTTCAGTTCTTTTTCAATTGTAGTAAAAACATAAAAGGCAACCCTCGTATATACTGTTGGTAGATAGCGGAAGACGCTTATAAGCATTCTATTTGCTTACTTTTGGTAGGGCACAAGAGACGCCAAAAAACTTTGTACAGATCGGAATTGGGTTTGCGGTTACTTGTGACTAGTATACTGAGGATCGAGAGTAGACTTTCTAAGTATAATTAAGAGTCGTGGTTGATGAAAAAACCGCCCGACAACCATGTGTTAAACAGCGATTTTGCCAAGACTGCCAAAAAAAATATAGTACTCTATCAGTGTATAAGCTATATTTCGATGAGACATTTAAAAAAAAGAGTTCATTGCCCATATAAAATTTCCCATAACATACCATTTGGGATAATTCTATTATATTCACCTTTGAAGGATTATCAGATTTAGTATGGAATTTGCAAACTTTAAACACAAGAAATCCATTTTACAAAAGACGGCAAATAAATGTTTTTTTAATATTTAGCCTATTATGTTTTAGTTCATATTTAGACCTGAAGATGGAAGCATGGCTTCCAAAACTAGTCATCATAATAAAATTAATTTAAGTGGTAAAAAAAACAATAATTTTTCTTTTACAATTTCATCATGTCTTACCACAAAGTGAATGCCGAAACAATAAATAAAATAATCTTTGCCTCATTGAGAAAATAAAAAATAAAAAAATAAAGCCATTTGGTGTTGTCAAATTAAGGAGATGGTTTGTATTTGTTAGAGGAGGCACTGGATGAAAGCGAGTGATGTACATATATCATTGAATGTCAGCCAATATCACTAGATGAAGTGGAATGAAAAGAGCTGAATCAAATAAATAACCTGGTAATCCTGCATTTTCAAGTCACGTCAGCGAGTACAAAAGGAAAGGGGAGAAATGAACTTGAATCAACAATTTTGATGCAAATAAATAATGCATAATTTTAGGAAAAAATATCATCCTAGATATTCAAACAGACATTTTATTAGTTACAAAGGAAACAGCAAATATATATTCTTTAGTTTCAGCACTTTTACAAGTAATATAGCATTAGGTGGACCTATGCAATATTTTTTCAGATTTAAAAAATGCTTCATTAACTGAAGCCAGGTGCCATTAAGTACCGTAGAACGAGGCTACTTGGACTTTGATGTGTTACTTGAGCCCAGTACAAAAAAATATTTAAATCTGTATTTGGTCTACAATAATGAACGTATCGACACGATTCATTGTTTCCATGACAAGTGACACTTATTGTCACGACACTTTGATCGAAACCAGTCAACATTCTTATATTTTGTATCTTAACCTTTCCGGGAGTATGGACGTAAATGAATGTCGGTGAGAATTTTCCTCAAAGGAGTATCGACATTAATGAGCGTTGAAGTCTGTCAGTTTGTATGATGTAACTTCTATAGCAATGACATCTGTAGATATTTGTATGTAATTTTGTCATAAAAAAATACTTATAGATGGTGAGTGTAATTATTTTTACATTATTTATATCTTCATTACACATATATTTTGTAAAATTTTAGAATTTTTTTTTATGCAATCTTTTTTATTGTACTCCCGGAAATGTTAAAAACATACTTTATAGTGTGACAAAACATATAAAGGTAGGGACTGACTGCCTGGAGTCCTTTCGCCATAACGTAACACGTTATGATGCGAGCATTCGTATAGTCAGTACAGCGAGCCGAGTGCTCCATCCGAAGTCGGATGCTCGCCGCAAATGTTACGTTACGACGAAATGTGGAGGTCAGTCCCTACCTTAACACTCTCCTCAAGGATCTTATGAATTTTTTATACAAAAAAGTTAATTTGGTGCTGGTAGTAAACCTCAAAATAAACATGCGATTTGTATATGCACCTGTGTGTTGGTGTCGCTGGCCTTCCCCTGCGAGTCGTCCTGCTGCGTGTCGGGCGGCGCGGGCGGGCTGGGCGGCGCCGGCGCGGGCGTGGCGGGCGCGGGGGAGGGGGGCGCAGCGGGCGCTGGCGTGGGGGCCGCAGGGGCCGGGGCGGGCGACGGTGGCGCGGGCTCCGGCGCCGCGGCCGGCTCCTCGGCCGCCTCGCGCGACGCCGTATCTTCACTCTCCACGCTGGCGCCGCCATCGCCGCGGCTGGCGCGGGCGTTGCGACTGGAAATGGCGATTCGTAGCATATAGAAAGTGGCAATTACAATTGTGCTTGTAAAAATGTGATGTAAAAGTATTTCAGAGTGGTTCATTGTCAGCAGAGCACAAACCGCTAAGCGTAGTCATAAGGAGCATCACCAAGTGCTAGTTGTTCACAAACGCAGTACGCAATTTCACATTGTGTCATATAACTTAACACATTGTTTGAAGAACTTAATGCCTGACAACAATGTGTTAAGAAAGGTGTGTCGAAATGGTTTGAGCATGTGAATCGAATGAATGAAGAAAGAACAAATTGATGAGACGAATGTAGTTGGTAATAGAAGCAGAGGAAGACCAAGGAAAATTTGGCGTGATCAAGTATTTTAAATAATTGGGTGTGGTCAGGTCAGGAGTCGGAATAATCGCCAGGCATGTATGAGTAGATGCATGAATATGGAATATGCGAAGATTGTTTGCAAAGGCAAATTAGTATGGCGTTCTATTCGTTCTGTGGGACTGATTGAAAAACCGCCCGACAACAACGTTTTAAGATCTTCAGATTGATATTAGAGTTTGAATTGAATGAATAATACATTAACTTTGAATAAAACCAGTCACAGTACAGTCAAGCATTTAGATTCATCAGTGAATGGTTCGGCAGTAATCATCTCGGAGATCATAATATTTAATGATTGCCAGAACTTTCTACAATTAAACAGGCAGCGATACTTTTAAATACATCCTCGCGAAATTGTAGTATGGTCAAATAGGCCAAAGGTAAGAACATATAAACATACTTTAAGGATAATTTTATTAATTTTATTTATTTAATATAGTTACATTTTTTAAAATATAATTTAATACAGTTTCTTTACATTTATACATATGGCAAACTTATAATTTTAGTTTTGCTGTGCCTCTCCAAAAAAGAGACTGAACTCTTGTGCTTGAAGAGGGATTTACACTCGAGGTTTATTGTTTTGTTTGATTGATGGTATAATAGTCTTTTTTTTTTCTTTTATATATTTTTTTAAGATTAACATGTAATGGGCATTAATTTTTCTCTAAGAATTTTGAAATCTTTTATTTTTTTCTATTTCTTTAGGAAGTTTATTGGATTAATGTTTATTAAATATTGTCAAAACAAAGTTACCTTTTCCGTTTTCCCTGCTTCACCGGAGGCGGTGACGGTGAACGTTTCCTCTTGTTTTTCTTAGTTTTGGTACTTGTCTCAGATGTGGTGCCAGTCTGCATCATATCTTCCACCGATAACCTCAGCTTGTGCACCTTCAAAACGCATCAAATGAAAAAATATTTTTGGGCTGCTCTAAAAAATTTAATAATCAGCAATTACAAATTTTTTTAAATTTATTATACTTTTTTCTTGCCATGCTGGTCCACTTCGTAATCTTCCTCGTTCATCCACTCGTTGAACGGAGACAAATCGGTGACCCAGGAGGCTGATACTCTCCACGGCTCTGGCCGACTAAAGTATGTGTCAAATGGAGGGTTTTCCGGAACGTCAACCTATGCAAAGAAATACATTTTATATTATAAGTACACAATTATCCTGTATGAATGTATAATTGTATTGAAACCAATTGTTTTTTTTTATGATTCTCCTTTCTAGTAATTTTGTTTAAAAATTGAATCGTGTTATTTTTAAAGCGAGTTATTAAACATTTTTAAATAATTGGTTATGTAAGAAAAATGATTAGAGCGGAGTCAGAATTTCCATATAGAATACATTTAAAAATTATGCATTATATCGTAGGTATACTGGCAAAAAACATTAACTCTAAAACCCCTTTATAAAATTAAACAACATTGTTTTCACCACTTTTTTATTTTTTTATTATTATTAGTAAACTTTAATCAACCGGTTTCAACAAGAACCTTGTCATCATCAGAGTTTATTAAATTCAAAAATATTAAAATACTAAAAAACATTAAAATACTCATAGTTAAATCCCTGTTTTTTAAAACTTTTAGCCTGAATAAAATTCCCCGCTCTTAAATTTAAAGTTGAATTTAATTTTAAAACCACATAAAAATATTTTAAACTACTAAGTGTATTTCACCAGTTTATAGAACGTTGAAAACTTTATATTACTGCATCATTAAGTCAGATTTGCATATTTTCAAGTTTTTTCCAGTACACCCACAATATATGAAATATAGAAATTAAAGCATAATTTGAGTTATCATTGGACTTGACAAGCTTTTAATGTAATATTAATTTTTTTAATTAATGTTTTACTTAGTAAATATCACTATTTCCACAAGTATATAATAGTGGTATTTACTAAGTAAAACATTAATTAAAAATGGATAAGTTTTTATACAAGTGACTGCTGAATCAATTAATGAAAGTAATATTTCTTACCTGCAAGTCCACATTGATCCAGGAGTCGTGACTATCGGGAAGGTAATACCAGTGCATAAGGGTCTGACGACCCCTTCTGAGTACCGGCCGGGCGAATTCCTCCTCCAGAGGGTCCGCCACTGGGTATATTATGTGGGTAGCATCATCTTCATCTTCTGAACGGACAAATAACAATGTGTGTTTACGTGTCCAACAGTTCAATCATATTAACATGTTACCAACTCAGAACAACAAGGCTCTAGGTAAAAAATAATTAATGCAGAGTAAAACTTTTCTTTTCCTGAAGTTACAGGAAAACATGTTTTTTATTCCACCAGCTCTATGCCAAAATTGCATTTTTTTGTTTGTTTCTCGACCGTAGCAGGTATTCAAGTGTGTTAGTGTGATTCTAGAATGCCTTTTAATCAATAAGTTGATAATTCAAAAACTTTAGTAAAAAAAATCCAATCATAAAATCTTTTAGCAAAAAGAAGTATTAAACCATGTCCAATGTCACTCGACATTGGAGTGGTAAGGGGTTAACCACAGTAATGAAAAAATCAAATTAAAGTTCATACTGCCAATCATAGTCACACATATCGCTCACTCCTTTCAACAACGTCATATATAAAAAAAAACTTGATTTTTCAGGAGATTGTTTTTAATGTTTAAAAATATAATGAAATGTATATTTAAAATAAATATCAAGCCACTTATTGAACTTTTTACTATGTAACAGATCTTTTTAACCTGAATGTTCTTTCTCCATTTCAAAAATATTTAGTATTTTTTAAAAAGTAATGAAACAATACCTTTTCTTCAAAATGCAAAAACAACACTTTCTGCCCTGAAGCGGGTAAATATTAAGTTAAAAATATGCCGCTTTTGCTGGGATACAGTACATTTCTGGGAATTCCAAAAACATGCACAACTGAAAAATGACGATTATTGATGTATGACGTTGTTGAATGGAGTGAGCGATATGTGAATATATCAAATATTAAATAAAGGAAATTGCAGTATTAATGATAAAGTGATTATAATACTATAAATTAAAGTTGAATTTATGTCATTGAATGAATTGTATTTTGGAAGTAATTTTTAAAAATTTAATTTTCTTACCTTTTTGTTCAAAACATCATAGATTAATGTTAACATTTACTAATCTCGTTAATAAATATGTGATAAATTCATGTGATTAAAACAGTTTTATAAGTTTTCACAATGTACAATGGGTTATTTTTCCTGGTCGCAGGCATGTATTCTGATAACAATATCATGCGTAAAGAATGCATTAAACAATTTACATAAATAAACAATATACACATGATACTAACCGCAAATCTCTCCTTGGTGTGCCACGATGATGTCTCTCACGCGAGCTGCGGTGGAACGATCCACGTCGGAACGCACAAACACATTGGGCAGACGCAGGCACTCATTCTCCATCAGGGAAGACTCAATTTCCATCATCAGCTGGATGTTCAGGTCTTTACGAGACGGGTTCTAATCGTGACAAGGGGACACACAGAATACGGGGGTTAGAGGATTGTCGACAAAATAGAAAATCATTCTAAGCATATCCTAAAAATGTTTTTAATATGTTGACTGCGTGACATAATTAATCTTTAAGCGATTGAGATTTTGCAAGCAAAATACGACTAGAGATTTTTTTCTTCAATACATTTTTTTCATTTAAAAAAAAGCTTATGTAAATGGACATGGAACCATTTTTTGCAAGGTTAGATGAAGAGATAGGGGAAGTCTTTTTAAGAGTCATAAATCTGTTATCTGGATTTTAAAAAGTTAATACATAGCTGTCATTTTATTTTAAACTTTATTATACATCAATGAAAAATAATTAAATAGATGAAAAATAAATAAATAAATATGCATTTCCGTGAAATAAAAATTCCCACATTGTAATTTGAAGTGAAATGTACAGGTAATAAATACATGAAGCATTATACAGACATGATGTGAATGTGTTGGTAATATGATATTAAATATAAATACATATACAGTGAAACCTCTATCTATCGTTTTTAAAGGGACCTATTGAAATAAACTATGAATGTGGGATTAAGTCAATGGAGATTCGATCGAGTAAAGAAACCGTTCTCCCAATCTGCATAACCATTGGTAGGTTAAAATTCTAAGAATACAGGTTTTCGATGTAAATAAATGTACTTAATTAAAAAAAAAAAGCTGGACAGAACCAAAAAAAATGTAAATAATCTGTGATCGATTGTGATTTTACTGTTTTATTTCCGTAAGTCAACAGTATATTTTCAGTTTTGAATTATTATTTTTCGGCCTCTTCTCGGCTGTCCAAACTTAAAACACAGTAAGGGACATTTTTTTGCATTTTTGGACTAAGTAGATTCTACTTAGTCCAAAAATGCAAAAAAACGTACTCCAAAATAAAAAGCCCCTTACTGTGTTTTAAGTTTGGACAGCCATTCTACTGTATCTGTCAACATTGCGTCACACAAGCTTTTGATAGTTTCTATCCCTATCTATATTTCGATAGTTGGAATATTGTCGTCGAATGTAACAAAATTGAGAAGAATATAAAAACACAGAAAAAAAAAAATCAAATATGCAGCGTAATTCAAACGATGAATGCGGTAAAACAGTGATAGAGAAACGATCGATGCAATCTATTTTTGTATGAAATGAATTCAGGGTAGAAGAAATAAACGGCACATCGGGGAAAATGATTATTCGAGGAACGATAGATAGAGGTTTCACTGTATAAATATTTTTGTTCTTTCATATACTCTAGACTAATTTCAGTCGGTGAAATCAGTCAATAAATACATACATACTATTCAGTGGTAAAATATTTCACAAAAAATTATAGTGCAAAAGACAATATTGAAACAGAACACGGCCATCTTGATTAATATAATTAATCCCCCAAAGCAAAATGCACACTACGGTAGGTGTTATTACAGGGTGTTAGATTGAACACAATATTAATATTAAATTCTATATTCCAACCTATTAAACAAGTAGTTAAAATCACTTACTCAAGCAATGAGAAGACTGTGGTTATCTTTTAAAAGCTGTACAGGGAAACAAAACAAACAAAACGCTGGATATGAAATGGTTAAAGCGTCGAGAAAGCTGACAGTTGCTACCTTATTCGTCTTGATACAATATTATATGATGAGAATCATAAAATACCAGATAAATTTTATGTACATAAACATTAATTGTAAATAAAACGTTTTTACCACTTGAGTATTGTTTGACTTGAATATTAGCTAAAGTTGAATATAAAGTTATATAGTATATCATTTACAATAATACTTCAATTTTGCGCTATTTCTGTAAGCCTAAGCGGCTCATTATTAGAAATAGATATCAAATTGTGGTAGAGTGGGTTCGAACCGAGAAACTCTGACTCAAGAGTCCACGACACTAACCACGGGACATAAAGTTTGTGTAAATTAAAAATTTTGCTTAGATTATTTATTGAAGAGACAGATTTAAGCTCCTTTTTCTTGTAGTACATGCTTGCTAACTTTTTACTTTTTCATATTTTTTATGTTTTTAAGTTTATTTAAAAAAATAAAAATATTTTTTTTTGTTTTCTGATAGTCAAGTATTTTTTGTATTTTATATTAACACTATTATTCTAGTTCTAGTTATAATACCTATACCCTTATACCCTTTACTATGACTAAATTATATTGTATACCCATACACAGGCCATGCCTTTGTGGGATCTTTTTTTGTATTTATATTTATTATTTATATTTATTATTCATATTTATATTTATATTTTATTCATATTTTTTTTGTATTTGAATTCATGTCATGTAATGCAAAAGAATTAAATAAAGAAAAAAATAACCCGATATTTATTGTTTAATTCGAGTCTATTTATGAGTGAAATATATATCCTCCTTCTGGTGGGAGTATTTTAAAACATCAACTGTCAATTTTCTCTAATAGTTATAAGTTGTAACAAATTGTTAACAATGTTATCATTCCAACACGAGGTGCCGAAAATACAATAATTTGGAAAGGTATACTTATTCCATCAGAATTAGATATTTTGTAGTCGATACACGTGGATGTAAACAACCAGATTTTCATGGTGGATTTTTGAATCAAGTTTTTTTTTTATTGACATGTGAAGATAATATGTTAACCTTTCCGGGAGTACAATAATTGATGTCCGATTTTCTCTGGGGAGTGGGTTCTTTTTACATGAATAAAATATTTCTTCACAAAATCTATATATTATGAAGTTATTATGATAAAAAAATTAAATAAAACTCACCATCTCTAGGTTTTATTTTATAACAAAATTACATACAAATATCCACAGATATAATTGCTATACAAGTTACATCATACCAACTGATAGACGGACTTTGACGTTCATTAACATCGATACCTACTCCTTTGAGGAAAATTCGCAACGACATTCATATACGTCCATACTCCCGGAAAGGTTAAAAAATTACTCCCCAACAATCCCATGTTTCCTTTTATGGATTTTTTGGCAAATTAATGGTGCTAAGAATATTCTTATGAAAAAATATTATTGCCTTGACGAGATCGCTGTCATTTGAAGCTTATATTTAGCATCAATCAGCAAAAGTCAAAGTCTCCAAATTGTCCAGCGTATTTCTGGGTTATATATTCCGGTTCATAAAGTAACTACTGCATTTAAATTAAAACTTGCTTCAGTAGAATGATATTTGAGACATACAATAGTGCCTCTCAAAAGGTATCCTCAGTTACCAGGATAGAAGTAAATTGTAGCTGTGGGAATTTCAACTCGAGGCCGAGGGTGTTATTGTATTTGGGGCACCGCGCGAGAGAGATCACTCGGTGATGAGCGGTCCAGCCGCAAGGCGCGTGGAGGTGAAGAGGCGACACGAACACTCGGGATGCATACCTTACCAACCTGGAAATCGAACTTGCGCCACCGCTGCTCCGCCTTGTAGCGGAACATGGTGGCCAGAATCTGGCACAGGGCGCCCCCTGGCTTCATATCCAGGAAACATTTTATCTGAAATCAAAACATACAAATATATTAGATTTATTGTTTCCATTCACTTTGTTGCAAGACGTAATGAAATTGTAAAATAAAAACACTGGTTTTTTACCACTTGGGTTAATTTCATTATGACGAATAGTTTCAGAAGCTATGCTTCCATCTTCAGGTCTAAATATAAACTGGTTTATAATTAGTCCTAATCATCATAATAAAATAAACTGAAGTGATAAAAAACAAGTGTTTTTCTTTTACATTTAAATATATTAGCATTGAACGGTTGGTAATCACAACCGGCCTGGAACGATTGGTTATGATTGGTAGCCTGGAAGGGAAGGAGAGGAAGATCCCCCAATCAAGTTAAGGCAGCAGCAAGCACCTCGGTGATCGGAGCGCTACGTGCAGCGCAGTCAAAGAATAAAGGAGAAAAATCATTGCTTCCACAAGGGTCACAACCCTCAGTAATGAGGACTAAGACGGAGAAGAAGAATATTAGCATTACATACCGCGCACTCCTTTCAAGAACGTCATAAATAAAAAATCTTCAATTATCAGTTGTGCATCCTTCCAGAATGCCCAGAAAATGTACTATGTCCCAGCAAAAGTGGCATATTTTTAACTTAATATTTACCCGCTACAGGGCAGAAAGTGTTGTTTTTGCATTTTGAAGAAAAGGTATTACTTAATTATTTTTTTAAATATGCTAAATATTTTTCAAATGGAGAAAAAACCTTCAGGTTTTACCTAAAAAGATCTGTTGCACAGTAAAAAGTTCAATAAGTGGCTTGATATTTATTTTTAATACATTGTTTTTTTTTTTTTACTATAAAGACGTTCTCTTGAAAAATCAAGTTTTTTTATTTATGACGTTTTTGAAAGGAGTGAGCGATATATTAGCACCTTATTCATACAGCAATCCGTATTAATAATTATATATTTCATAGGAAAAAAATTGATTCATAAAAATGAGCACACCAATGTACAAATCATATGTTAATAATAATAAAATTAAAAAAAAACTCTTATCAGAATAGTTCATTACAAATGCATAACACTGATTGAAATAGTACTTTCATCAATCTTTATTTTACCACAAATTTTAACTTTTGAATAATATTTTAAAAATTAAATCTAACAAAAAATACAAATATTACATTATCGTGAAACTAATTTTATTAACGTACTACTATACAAAAGCCATAATCTACTTTCAAAGTTTTTATACTGTAGATGATAAGAAATTTTTATAGTAAAACGAAACATTTATAAAAATAATAGGCCTTTCAAAGAAATGAGATGAATGGATCCTTTAAAAAAGAAAGCAAAATTCTGTAAAAAAACAAGTATAATAATTAATATTCCACAGATCTACTGTATAAACTCAGGCATAGAGCATTAGTTAATTACAAACAAGTAAATTATTGAAGAAGCAAGCATAATGATCTTGTAATAAAACTAATGCTCCATTATGCAAAACTCTTCACTTATTTACAAACGAAAAAATGACGTGGATGCAAAACAAGAATTAAATATCAGTGTTGACGTAATACACATATTGTTTGCTATTTCTGTTTTACTGTAATTTTTTAATTCAAAAGCAGGGTCAATTTATGCTTGAGAAAAAAAAACATAAAACCTTTTTTTATGCAGGCTCTATGCCACTTCTTCTTCAAGCTCTTATCCACACCCCAATGGTGCATAGGGCACTGTATCATATGAACACAGTGTTATCTTGATCGTTGACACATGAAGGAAAGGTGATCAGCCCTCCGCTTCAGGTCCTCCACTCCAGGATAATATTGAATAATTATTCTATTATTCGTCCGCCTCCGTAGTGTAATGGTCAGCGCGCTCGGCTACCGTTTTAGAGGCCCCGGGTTCGATTCCCATGGGGGGGTCAATTAAATATAGGTTATTTTTTCATTCCAATATTTATTCAATATTACCCTGGACTGGTACCTGAAGTGGAGGGCTGATGACCTTTCCTTCATGTGTTGACGATCAAAATAACACTGCGTTTATATGATGCAGTGCCCTATGCACCATTGTGGTGCGGGTTAGGGTTTTGATTGAATTATTCTATGACTCTACCTGACAAAAAATATCGGCTGAAAATTTTTATTTCTTGCTCATAGTCACAGAGTTCTGGTTCTATGGGTAGACAGAGGTCAGTATAGCAATTAATGGGTCGTGACATTTTCATAAACCAGTACTGCATAAAAATTATTTTATTATGGCCAAATCTTTAAACATAAATACTGGGTTTAAGTTTCAAGGTATTATTTATATCTCAACAGAGACGAATGCAAGGCTGAGATAAGCATTATCGCTAAAATAAAGAAAGGTGTGTTCAGATGATTTGGACATGTGGAACGTATGAGAGAGGAAAGAACGGCCAACCAAATTTATGAGGCAAATGTAGTTGAAAAAAAAAGCAGAGGAAGACCGGGGAATACTTGACAAAATCAGGTGTGTCAAATAATTGAAAGCGGCCGGGTCAAGAGTCGAAATAATCGGCGGGTATGTGTGAGATGCATGAATGTGGAAGAGGCGGAGAATGTTTGCAAAGACAAATTGGTTGGTTAAAATTGGTTGGCAGATAGTACTTGTACATATGAGTAAAAATAAAAACATATACAAACAGTTGCTGAATGCGTTGTTAAATAATTACAATAATGCCAATATTGACAATACTTTACATCGATGAAATAAAGGAAGTTATATCGAGTAGGATCATGTAAGAAGTTTAGGGGGAGAGAGGGTTTGAGGAAAGATAGAGATATTTTTGATAGTTTGTGACAGTTATTGGAGAAGGTGCATTTTAAATTCCATAGTTTAACAGCGTAGAAAGATAATTAACAAATAATAAAAGGTTTCGGGTCTATTACTTTACAAAAATATCAATAGATGATGTTTAGAACTGAATTAGCTGATCTATGTAAAATATACTTATTTTACATAGATAAAATATAGTTTTCACGGTAACATTTAATTAAAGGGTGTAGTTCAACATGAATTCTCCATCTCCGGGGTGTAATGATTAGCTTGTTTAGCTACCATGCTGGAGGTTCCAGGTTCGATTCCAAGGAAGGGGGAAAATAAATATTAGTTATTTAACACTCTAATATTTATTTAATATTACCCTGGACTGGTCACTGAAGCGCAGGAGTGATCACCTTGCCTTCATCTATTAATGATCAAGATAACAATGCGTCAATACGATGCAGTGCCCTATGCACCATTGGGTGCGGATAAGGGTTAGAAGAAGAAGAAGTTCAACATGAGGAAGAAGGGTACGTATTGAATTGCCTCAAGTTTAGATTTATTTGGCGTTATATCCTCTTGGAAGACGTCCATAGGAAAGAAATGCAGTTGCAGTAGAAGTTAAATTATTATATATTATTAATCAAAATATAATATAAATGAAAATATCTTTAATAGCCTAATAAATGAGATTGATCATGTGACAAAACCAGTAAAATTGTATTTTATAGAATGACCTTAAATTCAAGGCAAAATAATTCATTAGTCTTTTAAGATGTTTTTTTTAAGAGTTACACAATATTACTGGTCAAATTACAATAGTAATAATCTTACAAGACTGCAAAGAAAACATGGTTTAAAAATGAAACGATAATTTTCAAACTTTATTAAAGTTCTCCAATGTGACCCAAAGCAAGAACTGTTGTTTTAAAATGTATGACTATAATTAAATAATCATTCT
The DNA here is from genome assembly GCF_059751285.1 of Brachycentrus maculatus. Taxonomy (NCBI): domain Eukaryota; kingdom Metazoa; phylum Arthropoda; class Insecta; order Trichoptera; family Brachycentridae; genus Brachycentrus; species Brachycentrus maculatus. The sequence goes on from NW_028280853.1 coordinate 1,580,088, forward strand.
TTAAACATTTTTATTTCATATTATTTTTTGACATCTCATCAAAGATGAAGAAGAATATGGAAGTCTGGGCATTTACGGGGCTGACGACCGTCATAGGCTGGTTTAAGTGATCACTTTACACACGTGTAACATTCACCAATTCTACCAATTATTGACAACCACACTACTCAAATTCTTGGAAGTTCTATATATATATGAACCAATTTTTAAAACATTATTCTTGAATCAATAGAACTTAACTAGAGACGTGGTGAGATGAAAAGAAGCTTTTTATTGAGCAGAAACTCTTTTATTAGTATGTGAATATGTTGTAAAACAAATCAACGTGACAGCATAGACAACAGACAGATATGCAATCTGCGAAGTTCATGCCCGCCATCCACCAGCCGCCGGGCACATCCGCGATAGACCGCGTAATATTTATCGTCAGTTTTTGGTCCCGTATAAATAGGCGATTCGCTCCGTCCGCGGTCAGTTACACGGTGATTACCTGCCGATATGTCGTGCCTCTGGTTAGTTCTCGGGCTGGCGTTGTGCGCGACCGCGCAACCTCCGCCCGCTAAATTCGAACAGGTAATTTCATTTTTATTTTTCTGTACCTCAAATTCGAACGAAATTTAGAATAACAACAACAACCAAAAACAGTCGAAAATAAGGCCATTTTCAACGGATAACGAGAGCCTGTAGGAAATTTTACAAAAAGTGCCATTTTATCGCGTTTCTCTTCAAAAAGAAAAATCTGTTTTGTATAATTCAAACGAAATTTAGAATAACAAAAACACGGTCGAATGATCAAATGGACATTTTACAACAGACAACTACAGATTATAAGAAATTTCACAACAAAAAGGTGCCATTTTATCACGTTTCTATTCAAAAAGAAAAATCTGTTATATATGATTAAAACGAAATTTAGAATAACAACAAAAACACGGTCGAATGATGAAACGGATATTTTTCAACAGACAACGACAGATTATAAGAAATTTTACAACAAAAAGGTGCAATTTTATCGTGTTTTTTCATCAAAAATAAAAATAGCGTGTTATGTATTATTCAAACGAAATTTTGAATAACAACAATAACATGGTCCAATGATCAAACGGAGATTTTTGAACGAATAACGATAGATTATAAGGAATTATACAACAAAAAAGTTCAGTTTTATCGCGTTTCTCTTCAAAAACAAAAATCCCCTCATGTATGATTTAAACGAAATATAGAATAACAAAAACACGGTCGAATGATCAAACAAACATTTTTCAACAGACATCGACAGTTTATAAGAAATTTTACAGCAAAAAAGTGTAATTTTATCGCGTTTCTCTTCAAAAACAAAAATCTCCTATCATGTATGACGCTTTTTATGACACGAAGTTAATTTGGATAAGTAAATTACTAAAAAATGTTTCGCGCTTCAGGTACTAATCTAGTGTATTTTTTTAAATGAATAAAATGAAAATACACCCACATCTATGTTGACCTGGTTAAGAAACGAACCCTTGTGTTTGATAGTCAAATGTGCAAACCACTACATCTCGGAATCAAATATAAAAAAAAGTTCCAATATGGTAAAGAACCCAATAAATCCTGTTTAATAAATAGCCAGATATGCGAATGAACGTAATAGAAATTTCTAGATTTAGTATATTTTCTCACTATATTGAAATAATAATTTTAATTTTATATTATTTTGAAACAGATAAGAGTTTCTTTATTATTATAAATTCTGATTGCAGCATTTTTCCACGGCGCTACGCACAAAACATCGACAATTACAGATTACACTAAAAAATCATTTTAAAAATCACTTGTAATGATCGATTAAAATTGTTCGACGATTACAGATACACATAACCTTGTAAAAACGATAATTAGTCGATGTAAGACAAAAAAAATCTCGACCGTTGTTAAATAAGACGACGTAACGCGATATTGTCCGAAGCTCGCGCGCGATTTGCATACAATATACACAGCACGAGCAAAAAAACTGGTATTTCTTGTCCATTCAGCATGAAACGACCATCAATCAGAGTTGAGTATACTTAAAACGAGATTAAAAATTATACAAGACAACCTCAATTGTATGTACGTCGAATAATCATTTATGTATTAAGGGGATATTTGCAAACACAGAATTCGTTCACCGGCCTACTGCCGAAGAGATAACACGTCTTTCCACGCCCGATTTCTTAAAAGAATTTATATTGGATATTTTTATTTTTTTTTTTGAATTTATATACTAAAAATATTTTTTAATATTTAAGGTGGGCTACATAAATATAAGTGATTTTTCACCCTAATATTTTTTTAAATAAAATAACTATATAGCTTTCCACATATGTTTTATTTGACCAGTGACCGGGTTTCGTCGATATCTACATTATCAGACTGGTCTGATTATTCCGACTTCTGACCTGACCACGTTCAAGTATTAGAAATACTTGATCATGCCAAGTTTTCCTCGGTCTGAATGTGGTTGTTATTAGAAGCAGAAGAAGACCGATGACTTGGCAAAATAAAAGACGTATTCCAAAAACCAGTCTAAGGTTACCGATTGTATGACAGCAACCAAATAGAGTCATTGTGCCCAATTAAAAACAAATGGTTGTTTATTTACTATTTATTAGTTATAGCGTAAAAATGGACGATTTTGTAGATGCAGCATTATTTGTTGGAGGATATGTCGATATTCCTATCACGCAAACAAACTGGTAGGCAAGTTTTTTTTTTCTTTTCAAATCGATATTCGAATCACAATAATTTATAGATGAGAGATAACAATAAATTATATACAAGCGGCAAGATAAGCAAATATAGTTATGGCAAGTTCTTGCTTATTAAATTTAATAGTATTGTGTTATTATTTTAAGTTGTTATATTTATTTACGATCAAGTTGATTAAAGTACTTGTAATATCGCTGTGCGAATGTTGAAACCTCTTTCATTCTAAATTTATTCGAATGTTATAATATTTTTAATAATAATAATAATTTAGTTGAAAATAGCAGCAGAGGAAGACCGAGGAAAACTTGGCATGATCAAGTACATATTTCAAATACTTGTTAGTGCCAGGTGTCGAAATAATCTATGGGTATGTATGAGGAGATGCACGTATGTGGAAAAGACGAAGATTGTTTGCAAAGACAGATTGGTGTTGCGTTCTATCCTCTCTGCTTTTCCCTGCGAAGAGGCGGGCGATGGTTCATTACTTTTTTGTGTAAGTGTTTTGTATTCAAAACCGTAAATTTACTATGATTCATCAAAACTAACCGAAATTATTTTATATACATATTTACAAATTGCATTTTTTAAATATCAATAAAACCGTCAATCCATTAAATTTTTTGTTATTATTTATAATATTATCAAAAATAAAAACACATTCTCAATTTCTTGGTTTATTATTAATATCGTATATCGCTCACCCCTTTCAAGAACGTCAAAAATCAAAAATACTAATTTTCAGTTGTGTGTGTTTTCGGAATGCCCAGAAAATGGCATATTTTTAACTTAATATTTACCCACTACAGGGCGGAAAGTGTTGTTTTTGTATTTTGAAGAAAAGGTATTGTTTAATTATTATTTTTTAAATGCTAAATATTTTTCAAATGGAGAAAAAAACCTTCAGGTTTTACCTTAAAATATCTGTTGCACATAAAAAGTTTAATAAGTGGCTTGATGTTTATTTTTAATACATTGTATTATATTTTTAAACTTTAAAAACGTTCTCCTAAAAAATCAAGTTTTTTTTATTTATGACGTTCTTGAAAGGAGTGAGCGATATGTACTCGTAAAATTTGAAATAGTTTTGAACAAAATTAAAACTAGGAATTTACGAAATAGTGAAAAAATTGTAAAAACGATCATTATGTGCATTTTTGCCTTTTTTCTGACGCAAAAATGGTATTTAAGTTTTATCATATCGACACCTCACACAGTAAGACATGATCGTGCAAAATACAGTCCACTGAATCGATTTGAAAATTCTTCCTGATCTCAGGTGTCTGGAGCCGTCGTTCATGGAGAGGGGCCGCACTGGAGCGATGAGCACCAGGCCCTCTACTGGGTGGACATTCCCAGCGGGGAAGTGTGGAGATACCACCCCGAGTCTAGCAACATCACCAAATGTACAATCGGTAAGCGAAGACTAACCAACTATCGGTAATTCTGTCAGAAAAATAAACTTGAATATGGAAAATACTTAAATAAACGCATTTCTTAATTTAGACATTTATATGAAAGAACACGAAAAAATTGCTAATCAACATCAGGAGAATCAAGTTCGTTTTTTTTCGTAACAAAACAAGGACATTTAATTTAACATAATTTCTTGTTAAAATGTCATTATGATTTAAATAATAAATTACTGAATAACGTGAATCGAATGACCGAAGAAAAACAGTAAAACTAATTTATGAGGCGGATGTAGTTAGAAATGGGAGCAGAAGACCGAGAAAAACTTGGCATGATCAGGTGTGTCAAATACTTGAAAGCGGCCGGGTTAGGAGTCGAAATAATCGGCGGGTATGTATGAGGAGATGCATGAACGTGGGAGAGGTAAAGATTAATTGCAGATGACAGATCGGTGTGGCGTTCTATTATCTTTGTTTACCACTGCAGAGAACCCATCTGATGGTTAGTTAGTCGTCAATTAAAAATGAAATGATCATTGTTTATTTTTAAATAAATTAAGAAACAAATAAATATTGATTTTCATGTTATATTTTTCTGTCTCGTATTGGAAAGTATAATTATGTAGTTATTTTAAAGCATAAGTTAAGTACAAATTGTTCAATTATTTAAATTCTGTAAATTTTCATTGGTATGACGTTGGAACCCATAAACAGAGCAGAGGCCTTGCAAACACCTTACAAGGCTGAAAACTAACGGTTTCCTCGTAAATTGTACTAATTTACTTGGGTGTTTTTTCTTCAAACCTGACGAAAATAGTCAGTCCCATTGAGCATGCTCGACCTGCAATATATTTTGCCGTATCGGGAGATAACCAGCAATGAACTATGGCCGAAATGTATAACATAATGGCCGCACTTATCTACCTACTTGTATTTCATACAATGAAGGTTACTAATTTGAGCCAAGAAAAATTAATAAATGAATAAATATTAATCGATTAAATAAAATTTTGAATATTATACTAAGAAACTCCTTTTGTGTAAGAAGGCGAGAAATGTCGTAGTGAAGAATGCAGGTATTTATCGAACCAATATTATTTCCCCGCGGTCCCAGAAAAAGGGTATTTTATATTTCCGGTCGTCGAAAATTTTAAGTAGTATAGTTATTAAAATATATACACAAATAAGGTTAGGAGTCGTAACAATCGGCGGGTATGTATGAGGAGATGCATGAACGTGGAAGAGGCGAAGAATGTTTGCAAGGACAGAGTAGTGTGGCGCTCTATTCTCTCTGCCTACCCCTGCGGAGAAGCGGCGTGATGGTTAGTTAGTTTATACACAAATTTCGAGGAGTAAAATATATATATATGGTATATAAGTTTCACAAACGTTTTTTTTTCTTCAAAATAAACTTGATAGGCTTCTCAAACTTGCTTGATGTATATGTAGATCAATTAATCGGCGAATAAATCCATTTTAAATGCATGGTTTTATTATCAAATTGTTTACGCGTATTTAAAACGAAGAAATAACACATTTACGCGTGCACATATTTGTGCGTGTCAGAAATCTTATGTTGCGGCTGTGTGCACAGTTTTGTGCATTTCGATTACCTTCAATTCACATAGGTACATTTTTTTTAAACACGTCTTATACGTGACGTCTTGTCACGTTTGCTTTCCTGTGTAGCAGTTAATAATAATAATAATTTTTGATAATTTATATACCCCCATTTTCGTAAATTACTACTAGCCTGTTATAAAATTGAGGTATTGCATAAGTAGTACGTTACAGAGTATCTAAAAGAGCCACTCAAATAAGTAATTTTAATGTAGTGTTCAAAATTGACAAACAAAACAATATGCTGATTTTCCGCAGGGGTAGACAGATATCCAGCAGCCTTATGATTTCATAGAATTTTACAAGAATAATTATTACTTAAAACAACAAACTGATTCGTCTGCGATCAATGTCAAAAGGGTTAGGTGTCGATATAATATAAAAAATATTATCGATCCATTTCTGGCATCCTTCCTTCAATGCGATCTAATATCACACGCATCAACTTTCTTTACCAAATTCACTGTAGCCAATGTATTAATAAATAACTAAAGAAGTTTACAACATTTTGAGTGTGTCCAAATACTTGTTCACAAAATCTGGATTATCTCCAATTACATGAGTTATTTTCATATTATTTTTTGTCGTCTCATCAAAGATGAAGAAGAATAATTATTCTGATGAGAGGACAAAAAATAATATGAAAATAACTCCTGTAATTGGAGATAATCCAGATTTTATGAACAAGTATTTGGACACACTCAAAATGTTGTAACTAAATTATCTGGTCAAATTATAAGCTTAAAAAATAAAAATAAAAATAATATTTTCTGGCGTTTCTCATGTGTGTGATTATAGTCCAGGATTTGGACCTCACATACTAATAAAAGAGTTTCTGCTCAATAAAAAGCTTCATTTCATCTCACCAATAGATATCTCTAGTGAATTTCTAGTGATTCAAGAATAATGTATTAAAATTGTTTAATTTATATAGAACTTCCAAGAATTTGAGTAGTGTGGTTGTCCATAATGGGTAGAATTGGTGAATGTTACACGTGTGTAAAGTGATCACTTAAACCAGCCCCGTAAATGCCCAGACTTCCATACTCTTCTTCATCTTTGATGAGATGTCAAAAAATAACTGAAGAAGTGTTTAAGATTGTATGATTTGTATTTTCAGGGGGCGACGTGACCGTGATCGTGCCCGTGAAGGGGCAGCCGGACGTGTTCGTGGTGGGCATAGGGGACGAGCTGCAGCTGCTCACGTGGGACGGGGGCAACCAGAGTACCACGTCGCTGCGCCCCCTCGCCTGCGTGGGCCCCCTGCCGCGGGGCGCGAGGCTCAACGACGGCAAGGTGGACAGCAAGGGCAGGATGTGGGTCGGTAAGGAAACACACGGTACTATGAAGATGTGGGTCGGTAAGGAAATACACGGTACAATGAAGATGTGCGGGCGCATCATAGGGCTGATCGTGAATTTACGATTCAGAATTGGTAGTAAATAGGTATTCCTTCATTAGAAAAATATACTTTGAAGTTAAAAGAACATTTTCAAAAGTTATAAATATTTTTCATTGAAAACATAACAAACAAAAAACGATGGTGAATACCTTAAATTACAACATACTAAAGGGATATCACAACGCAGTATTTTCAGATTTCTTTTTAACATAAACTCTTTACTGACGAATGTTTTATAAAATATATGGTAGATATCCGTTAATCAAATTTCACTAACGCAATACAGTACTTTTGAAACATTTCTGCTATAGAATATGAATATTCTATAAAAGAATTCGATATAGAATATGAATATGATCGCTTTTCAATAATAGTGCGTTTACGGAATTTGATTCTAGGTAGCAATCTAATTCAATGTAAATTGTAAAGTAGATCCAATTTTGTACACATATTTTATTCTTTATAAAACAAATTTTCACCAGGTAACTATTTATGTTTAAAAGAAATTATTAGATAATACTCTTTTCTTTATAAAAACAAAATTATTGAAATATCTGTGAAAATAACACATTACGATGCCCTTATACATACAATTATTAGATAATTAATCGTTTTACCTAACAATACGAATAATTTTAACAACAAGCATAATGGTTTGTTCAGTATATTTAAGAATATTATTGTGATGATGATACTGCGTTTTAAAAACTCAAATCAAATATGAATTTTTCATTTCTTTCGATGATTACGAAAAGGATAAACGTGGACGATTTGATATCGGTTTTATTTATACAGCATTATCGTACCATTGAAAAAACTGCGTTACGTGATTTTCTATCTTCGTACGTGTAACTGCGTAGGAAACTAATTATTTTCGGTGCAATTTTTCTATCATAAAGCCTCGAGAATTTGTGATTAGGAAAACTCAACGTGGCCACAAATGAACTGAGAACTGTGATGGCGTGACTTACTAGCTGGGTCAAGAACGACTTCGCGTATAATTTTTAGTGTGATTAACGAACCCAAGTTCTTGTCGTTCGAGCGAAACAAAAAGCTCTTATTGTGCGCACAATATCAAAAAAGGTATTTTTTTAATGAAGTAAATCTACTGAGGTGCAAAAATTGAGCCTTTTTTGCAATATACTTTTAGTAATGTATAATAATAATGACCAATTTATATAGCGCCGATTTAGTCGAAAATCATCTCAAGGGCCCTTTAGAATTTCTTACACTTGACATTTACGCAATGCAATCAATATCTATGGGTACAAAGTTAATTTGAAAAATTAGATTTAATCTGTTTATTATGGATAAGACATACAGAGAAGGTGGGTCTTGAGTTAAAATCGAAACTCCCCAGAATTCTAGATATATCTCAGATTCGGGGGTAAGTTGTAACACGCCGCGGTTCTTGCAATGGCGAAGACCCCATCATTGAAATTTTTATTCCATCCTTTCATCAACACATTGACTGCCATGTCAGCCACCGGTGGCTGACATAAGGTATTTCAATTGCGTCACATCGAACAACGACGGTTGACATTCTGCACCTTATAAATACAAATATAGTCAATATTAGGTACAGTGTCAGCCTTCGGTGGTAGACGAGACGCAATTGAAATGCCTTGTGCCAGCCACCGGTGGCTGACATAGCAGTCAATGTGTTACGGGATTGAACTAAACTGAACTTTCACAAGCTAGCATCCTCACTTTTTCAACCCGCATCCCTGGACATCTTCCTTCTACCGCCTCATCTCTACGAAACTCTTTCATTTCCAGGCACCGTAGGTCCCTTTCAAGATTCCGTTCTCATTTCCAGGCAGCATAGGTCCCTACAAGATTCCGTTTTCATTTCCAGGCACCATAGGTCCCGAAGTGAACGAGGTGGTGGAGCTGAACCAGGCGTCCCTCTACAGGGTGGCCTGCGCGGGCGGCGACTCGCCTCTGGTCACCGAGGTGGCGGCCAACGTGTCCGTGTCCAACGGACTCGCCTGGTCCGCCGACGGCGCCATACTGTACTACGTGGACTCGCCCACCAGGAAGATCGACGCCTTCGACTTCGAGGCCGAGAACGGAACCATAAGTGAGTTTTGTAACTTCAAAAGACTAAAGGTGGGGACTGACCGGAGCATCGTCGTAACGTAACGTCGTAACGTCGCTCGCGGCGAGCATCCGACTATCGATGGAGCGCTCGGTTCGCTGTACTGACTATACGAATGCTCGCATCGTAAGGGCACTCGTCCACTAGCCGGAATTCCGTGTAATTTTACCGTCCGGCACGTCAGTTAGCGTTTTAAAACGACGATTGGCTTGTGCTTTTGTCCATCTTTCTTCGGATCGGTGCGTGAACACGTTGCGCGTAAATTCGATCACGCTAAACTGTCGTTTTCATTTTTCAAAACCGGACTGCCGGATGGTGAAATCCCGTGTGGTGGACAATCGCCCTAACGTGTTACGTTACGACGAAATGAATCCGGTAAGTCCCCACCTTAAGATATTTCAGTTATTTCACAATATATTATGAAAACAATAACAAAAAATATAGAATCAGGAAGACATGGGAGGTATGGAAATACATCCCTGCTATACGAAAAATAAATGGACAAAGAATAGTTACTATAGATAAAAAGGAGAATATTAGGGCACTCTGGGTAGCATGCCGGTAGTCGTTTTAGGTTGTGTAAGTTTTAAACTGCTAATTAATATATACGAGTCCCTTGAATATACAATAGAAAATAGGTTCCATAATATCCCAAACGTAGTACCACATATGTTTTTTTACGAATTTAATAAATGAGTGAGCCTAAGAACAAAAATAAATAACATACTACAAAATATACAAATAGTGGTTACAGAAAACCACGAAATTGACTATTTGTCGTCCTTATACATGAAATCGATAAAACACTCTTTTCTAGTCTCCGATCTAACTCGATTTCCGGTTTTATGACTGCTTTATTTCACTATTTGCTCAATGTGGCGGATATCCTTGTGCCGACAGATCTGTTTGATATTGAATATATGACGTACTTTGTCGCAGCCTTCTATACAAAATGAATCCTGAATCATGTGTACTTTACAATTGTAATGCAGAACAAACTCCAACAGCCAACAAGCATAATAATGATGCGATAAATTACTCGTAATTAATAAATTATATTGGCACATCTCTACTACCTTATCCTGAACATATTATATTTTCGCATTAAGCGACGACCATCACTAATTCAAAAATATTTACTTACAAACAAATTTCAGATAACATTAATAATAATTCACGTAGTAAAATTTTCGAAAAATACCAACTCAAAAGTCGCTTCGCTGTGGTAAAATTATGGGGAAAAGAAAATATCGAAATCATTTGGAAAAAAAAACAACTGTATAATTTTATTTGACCAGCGACCGGAAAACCGGTTCCTGGTTAAATAAAATTTATGTGGAAAAACTATACAGTTGTTGTTTTATTATACAAAATGCAGTTCCACCAAGAAATGTCGGTACCTACAAAACTTAAATTAAATTTGGTAAAAATGCGTTTTTAGATTTATTTCTTCAAACGATCATTTCACTGATTTCTGATTGACGAGCATTGCATGTCACCGGGTCTGCAACGGCAAAGGCACGCTATACAAATTTAGCGCGCCGGTTGCAAGCTGGTACCGCTTACTGAATTTTTTTAAACTTCTAGTTATATTGATCAAACTCGTAACACAGTATGCGCAAGTGAGCCAATGACGGTCAAAAGCCCCTGACAGGCGTCGTTGCATAGTTGGGTAGACGCTCGACTGCGAAACTGGCGTCGCGGGTTCGATTTCCGCCAATTGCAAAATGAATTCAAGAAAAATTTATTTTCAATAGGTCTGGGTGTTTGTAATGCATTTTTCACATTAACCTTCCCTATCCTTGCTATCGTACCTGCAGACAAGCCACTAAAAGTAGAGGCTTTGCGGGTAAATCCTTTAATTAAAAAAAATGTCCGGAATTTCATATTCTTCTTCATCAATGTTGAGATGTCAAAAAAACGTAAAAAATAACTCCTAATTGGAGAATTTGTGAACAAGTATTTGGTTACACGCAAAATGATTTAAATAAAACAGGAGAGCGACCGCGATCATTTGCCAATCCACGCAGACAATGTAAGCTAATTTACTTCCATCATGAAAAGGTTATTCAATGAACTATACGCACAACGGAAAGAAGAAACGACCTGAGATAAATAACAATCCCGTAATTAAGATTACGATTGTACTGTACATATTAATTGAGAACAATAAATAAGTATCTTAGAAAACCGAGTCACAATGTGGTCGGCCTCCAGCGATTAATAATGCGTTCAGCCCTTTCAATGCAAACGGCGTACAGCGTACTAACAACCTTAGGCGGGAAAAACTATTGAGAAAAAAAACTTCACTCATTGTTTCGTTACTCATCACGAACGAATCAAGCGATTAATAATTATTTATTTATTTATTTATTTTTTTTTATGAGAATGTTTTGTGTTTTTTTTATTATTCACAAAAATGCTTAAATTTCATACTATTTCTATGAGCCTAAGCGGCTCATTATTATAAATAGGTATCAAATTGTGGTATAGTGGGTTCGAACTCTGAATCAAGAGTCCGCGACACTAACCACGGGACCACAACCCGACACAACTTAAAAACATTGAAAAGAAAAACTTAACACCTCAACATACATGAACATTTTTAAGAATTTGGAAGTTTTAGTATTTACAGGGCTTACGACCTATCATTGGCCAGTTTAAGTGATCTCATATAATTCACAAGTCACTTAATGTGCGAGTCTCACTTAAACCAGCCTATGGCAGGTCGTAAGCCCTGTAAATACCTAGACTTCCATATCCTTCTACATATAGTATGTTGAGACATCAAAACATAAAAATAACTCCTAAGTAGAGGACAAGGATAATGTGAACAAGAATTTAGACACACCCAAAATGTTTTTAATAAGAATAACTGTTGAATTATGTTAAAATGTAAAAATAACTGCTAAGTGAAGAAATCCAGATTTGTAAACAGGGATTTGGACAGACCTAAAGTGTAATCGGAGGGCATGTACGACTAGATGTATGGATGTGAAGGAAGCGAGGAGTGTATGTCAGGACAGAAGAGTGTGGCGTTCCATCCTCTCTGCCCACCCCTGCGGAGAAACGACGTGATGGTCGTAGTAGTAGTAGTAAAATGTTGTGAAAAAACATTTTATGTGTGTCCAAATGTCCCTCACCCTTTTCTACAGAAGTAGTGATTAAGTAAATTTTTAATATAAGTTTTACTTAGTAAATACCAATATTTCTTAAAATCTACTGTGGCACGTGTTTTGATGCATTCTGCATCATTTTCAAACACAGTATTTCAAAATACGGTGTTTGAAAATGATGCGGAATGCATCGAAACATGTGTCATAGTAGATTTTAAGAAATAGTGGTATTAACTAAGTAAAACTTAAATTAAGAATGGATAGATTTTACCACAAAGTGACTGCCGAATCAATTAATGATATTATTGAAGCTGTAATTACTAAGTTGTTGGTCTGATTCAACCATTCCATTCTAAGCACGGACAGAAAATCTTCCATACAGAAATATGTTTTTTTTAATAGTTGATATTGTTATTTTACAGGCAACCGTAGGACAGTCTTCGACCTCGCTGACCACAACATCACAGGGGTACCAGACGGAATGACTATTGATGCCGATGATAACTTGTGGGTTGCCATCTACGGAGGAGGAATGGTATGTCAAACATCTATCATATCGCTCACTCCTTTCAACAACGTCATATATCAAAAATCGTCAATTTTCAGTTGTGCATGTTTTCGGAATGCCCAGAAAATGTATTATATCCCAGCAACAGCAGCATATTTTTAACTTAATATTTACCCGCTACCGGGCAGTAGTAAGTGTTGTTTTTTGCATTTTGAAGGAAAGGTATTGTTTAATTATTTTTTTAAATATACTAAATATTTGTAAAATGGTAAAAAAACATTCAGGTTTTACCTAAAAAAATCTGTTGGACAGTAAAAAGCTCAATAAGTGGCTCGATATTTATTTTTAATACATTTTATTCTATTTTTAAACTTTAAAAACGATCTCCTGAAAAATGAAGTTTTTTGATATATGACGTTGAAAGGAGTGAGCGATATGCAAGAGTTACTTATTCTAATTACTATTTTTCGACATTAAGTACGGTAATTTCCAGGTAAGGTAAGTATTTCAAGGTAATCTTCCAAATGAGAACATCAAATATAATCATATAACATTGAAGACTCTAAGAAGCATATCTGGCAAGAGACTACGAGACAGAATAAGGAACGCCAGGATAAAGAAAATATGCGAGATCGAAGATGTCGTTAGGTGGGGAAGGGAATGAAGGAGACAACGGTATGCGCATGTGAAGTGAATGGGACCATCCAGACTCTCTCACATTGCACTGTATGGCGAACCCCGAGGTAGACGACTCCCGGGCAGACCACCAAAGAGATGGATCGACAGCGGGAATCGACATCGCTGAAGGCTAATCCCTCTTAAAAACAGGCCACGAGGCCTACACCAAGCAAAAGAATGAGAAGATTCTTCTCTTTTTTTTGTTTGTATTGTTACATGTATTTTTTGTTGTTTTTTTCATTTTATGAACAGAATTAAAATATCATGGATCAAGTAGCAATGGGGGGGACATATTGCAAGACAAGATGGACCCCAAAAATTTTAAAATGGACACTTTGGGAGAATAAAAGAGGCGTCAGAAGACCCTAAAAAAGATGGTCTGACGACATAGCCGCTGTGGGGGGTAGAAACTGACTGCAAACAGCAACTGACCGAAGAAAATGGAAGGAAACGGAAGAGGCCTACATAACAGAAGGCTAGAGAAGAAGAATTTATTTTATTTTTAATTTATTTATTTATTTTATTTTCTCCACAGATACTGGAGGTGAATCCTCATCTGAGCCGCCTGCTTCAAACGTTCCCACTAGAGGGAATCTCAAGGGTGACTTCCGTATCGTGGGGATCTAAGGACTTGGACATCCTGTATGTGACCACATCGGGGCGCGGAGGCGAGGGCGGAGGACAGCTGTACCGCCTGCTCGGCACAAGAGTGCATGGTCGCCCCGCGCACACTTTTTCTCTAGACCAGTGCACACAAAGTTAAAACAAATGAAATGCCACCGAGCTCACAGAAGAACATAAATATAATCACATGCCTGTAATGTATCTTGAAGAATAAAGGGATATTTAATTAACAACTATGCTAGAGTCCCAATTTTTTCATATAAATGATATCATAACTCAGTTTTCAAACTGGATTGTATTGAACCGTTATTATGTATTTTCTAAGGAATAACAAGCAAAGATTTTTTAAGATGCCAGTCTGCAGATAGGATAGTAAGCATGGGGGGGGTGAACAAGAAAATTATATCGCAAACGCCCAGACCAATTGAAAATAAATATTTCTTGAATTTGGAAATTATATAAATATGAGGTGATCGGTCTTATACTTCATGTATACCAGCGAGTAACATATTTACTTCAGTGAGAAAATGTACTTATTTCAATTCTGACCCATGTGGTAATCGAACCTGGAACAACATGTACGGTAGCTAATATACTCATTGGTACACTAAGGCGGAAGACCAAAGCATACTGTACACATATTATTTCAAAATAAACATGTGAATTGAAAACTTAAAAAATTCAATTTATATTATAATGAATAAAATTATGATTAATCCTAATGTAGATTTTCAGTTACTGTCGTGTAAAAAACACATTTTTTGGGTTAAACACATGTAAACTCATTACTTCTTCTATCCGACATTTCAGCTCCCATTACAGGAAACTGTGGTATTAAATAATAATGTTTTATATACAGTGTAATGAATTTCCAATTGGATGCTCTTTGTATGTTTATGTTGCCTGGATAAAACATTGCATTTATTGTTGTTAATTTTCGCTTTATCTCATCAGCAACACTGAGAAAACGACTTGAGTGTAATAATATGACAGATGACCACCCATACATCCGTCAATGGACTGTCTTATGAACTACGTATACATATTACCTCATGCCTCTAGCGAGATAGCGAGTGTTTTTGCCTAGAATTTTCACTTATGAATTACATGAAATTATAGTAACTTTAAACATAAAGAGTTAATCCACTCACAAGAAGGCATAGGCTATGAAACTTATAAAGTTGAAGCCTGAGTAGGGACATGATAAACGGTGTTGCAAAAGCTGTAGCTAGATTTTAGAGTCACTTGGACGTAAGGTAATTAAAAAAAAAAAAATGTGTACATATTACATAGCTACGCAACGCTATCAGTGTCTACAGTTAAAATAAAATGTGAAAATTTGGATTTAAATTGATTACTATGCATAAGAGATCCAGAAAAGGTGGGTATACTATACGGCGTAAAAAGTTTAGATGGGAATTCGGCAGAATTCCGGATGAATCTCAAATTCTGGGGTAAGTTGTTCTACACCGCGAGACCAGCAACAGCGAAGGCTCTATCATCGAAATTTGTATTGGGACAATGTTTGGGCTAGTCTAGCTAGTCCGCTAGTCTGCCGAAAGCTAATGTGCTTGCTGATCAAAGGCCTACCTGCCTTCCGTTGACTACCTTAGCACATTGTTGTCGGGTGGGTTTTTTCATCAACCACGACCCTTTTTATACTCAAACAGTCTGCCGCCCGACCCTCAGTATACTATTTACAAGTAATCGCAAACCTAATTCCGATCAGTATAATGTTTTTTGGCATATCTCGCACTCTACCAAAAGTAACCAAATAAGTGTCTCCCGCTCTCTACCAACAGTGTGTAAAAGACACTTTTAAATGTTTCCCGCAAACAATATGTTAGGATAACGAGCTCTGAGATAAACATCGGTGCCATTCTGTGAATTGCACTATACACTGTCGAGCAAAGCATGAAGCTTATTCTTTATGGAAGTGAGACTTCATCTAGTGAAGTTCTCGTAGGTGTTCTGAGATGTGTGAAAATTTTAATGTTCTGGTAATCAATCGTGCAGCGACATTGAAGACTGATTGAAGCATATCAGTTTGATGCTTCGGGAAATTTGCATAGATTGTATTACAGTAGTTCAAGTCAAGATACCACAAACTGCATAACAGTAGTCTAGTTTAGACACCAGTTATGTTAAGAAAAATTTTTTTGAATATTTAAAACAACGTAGGGTATTGATAGGCTCGCTAACAAATATGAAAAATTCATCAGACGATTACCCATTGATCGACTAATTCTTTGCACGCTTATCCTAAGCTCTTTACGATACTTTAAAGTGACTTTAAGAGAAGATACCGCAATTTTTATTTATTTAAAGCTCCCCTCTTTCCTCCTTCATCTTGCCTTTTTCTGACTCTTTTGACTTTTTTTGTTTGTTTTTTTTTACCGTAGTTAACACATCGGCCTACCTGCCGCCAAACCTTGGCAGTAGGTATGTTTTTACATTTGCATATCAGCCGCCGTTTAAGCCACGCCCTCATCCGTGGTAGTTCATATTATAAAGATACTTTAGTGTGATATCTACAAATCAGTAAAGAAAGCTTTTTGTAATGCATTATGTTCTAATAATTTTTATACAAATTTACTGACAACACTTGACCAAACATGTAAGGATAGAATTATCCTTTTGATTGAAATATCAACTAAAATCAGTTAGAAATCGAAACTTTACATCCCAGGTATAATGTTTTATTGATTTATTTTTTCAAGTTTTCTAGTTAATTTATCACATTTCTGATCTAGACACACGATAAAATACGTGCATAATAGTTATATGTACCATATTTATTGGTAAAACAGTAAAAGTTATAATTTCATGAGATAGTTTATTTTTATAACTCGGTTGAATTTGAACGCCTTTCATGCTTCAAACACAAAAAAACTGGTATGCGGATGGGTTAAGGTGAATTGTTCATATATAATGTCACCTAGGCCGAACTCTGTTATGTTATGAGGAGCGCCTAGAATATTTCAATATTGACAAATTGGAAATAGGGAGACAAATTGCAGACTTAATGTATCTTTATAATATAATCCATGGTAACATTGATGCAGCATTTTGTGTCGAGAAGATAGCAATGAATGTTCCCTCTCGGCGATTAAGGAGGCACAACACATTTTCTCTCCCAGTATATAACAATAATATGGCACACTTTAACTCCATTTTTAGGATGCAAAGATTGCATAATAATTTAGAAAATACTGATAATGTGACCATCGACATATTTAATGATGGCACGGAGAAATACAAGAGGAATATTACCGGATTGTTGAAATCAATTTCAATTTGATTTCACCAATCTGGTGGAGTCTTGAATTTTGTACCTTATGTAGCGTAGTTTAATTTCACTTTTAATTTTTACTTCTAATTTTTATTTTTATTTTTCTTACTTCATTACTTTTAATTGTTATTACCCTTTTTTTTAAAACCAAATTTCTTTTCTTTATATATGTGTTTAACATGCAACTTTATTGTTTCTGTAAGCTTGTTGTGTTCCCATCTAATTGATGAAAAACATCAAAACTATTTGTATTGCACTGTATTTCGTTTATTGTAATATGTTTTTCATTATTAGTGAGCCGTAAATAAATAAATAAATAATGTAAAATGCAGGCTTACTTACGAAGCGTTCTCATAATATCATTCTAAGTAGGTACTAAGTTGTCAAGTTATAAGTTGAATGTAGAAGTGTTTCTAGTGAAGATAAATAATAGATGAAGGATGACTTACCGGTAACCTGGTAAAGGGCGGCTCCGAGGCGTTTTTACCTAACTTAGTCTCCTGGTACTGGATCAACTGGATTACCAGCTGGGACAGGCTCTCCTTGGTCGGGGGCTCCGTCTGAACATACTGGAAAATAATAAAAAATACTCATATTAACACACTATCTGCGGGAAGGGTGATTTTACCGTTTCACTCGACTGGTGGTGTTGGGCGGGATGGGTAATTTTACCTTTTCACTCGACTCATCGTTATTTTTACGCATAACTTTTGCGGCATATTTTGATCTCATATCGATGTATACAGTATGGTTAAATGTTATCACTTCTTTTCAGAGATGTTTATCTCTATTATGAGCGCGAATCCGCCCGCAGATAGTGTGTTAAAATAATAATAATTTGAAATTGCACAGTATATATCTCACCTCCGTAGTGTAATGGTCAGCACGCTCGGCTACCGTACTGGAGGTCCCTGGTTCGATTCCCAGGAGGGTCAAATAAATAACAATGATTTTTTTACTCTAATATTTATTCCGTATTACCCTGGACTGGTAACTGAAACGGAGGGCTGATCACCTTTCCTTCGTGTGTTAACTATCAAACGACAAATTATTCACCAAAAAGAAAAAAAAAATTTCATTGAACTCGGGGACCATTGGTCAGAACGCTGGGCTACCGTTCTGGAGGTCCCGGGTTCGATTCCCAGGGGGGTAAAATAAATATAAGTGATTTTTTCACTCTAATATTTATTCCGTATTACCCTGGACTGGTAACTGAAGCGGGGGGCTGATCACCTTTCCTTCGTGTGTTAACGATCAAAATAACACTGCGTTTGTATGATGCAGTGTTCTATGCACCGTTGGGGTGCGGATAAGGTTTTGAATGAATTTTTACTCTAATATTTTTTCAATATTACCCTGGACTGGTACCTGAAGCAGAGGGCTGATCACCTTTCCTTCATGTGTTAATGATTGAGATAACACTGCGTTTATATGATGCAGTGCCCTATGCACCATTGGGGTGCGGATAAGGGTTTGAATGAAAAATATATCGTAGTCGTACAGGAGAAAGACCAACTAACAAAACGTAAAATGTTCAGGAGGGCCATTTAAGTCACTTTTGCTTGGCAAGAAAATAAACATCAATGCTAGTTAGTAATTTTTAACAAGTCAATATATTATACTTCCAACTTTAAAATCCTTTGGGATTTTTTTCAGGGCAATATTAAGCTAGTGAAATATCAAACAGTCAATGATCACGTTTTTATAAAAACTGCACTTGGTCACTTTCTCCTGTATGACTACGATATGTATGACTACGATATGTATCACCTTTGTAGTGTAGTGGTCAGCACGCTTGGCTACCGACTGGAGGTCCCGGGTTCGATTCCCAGAGAGAGTGTCAAATAAATATAAGTGATTTTTCACTGTAATATTTATTAAGTATTACTCTGGACTGCTACCTAAAGCGGAGGGCTGATCAACCTTCCTTCATGTGTTAGTGATCAAGATAACACTGTGTTTATATGATTTTCAATTCAATTCAATTTCAATTTATTTAAAAATACATACATTACAGACAATATATTTAAGGCATATGTACATTAAAAAGTAAGCAAGACTCAAAGATGTAGAAGAATCCCGCTTCGGAAAACTCCTTCAGACACATGGAACAGATCAATATCCAATGTGATATTGTTCAACATAGCGGTAGCTCTTCCTACAGGCATAACCATCGGCAGGTGGGCCCTGTATATAGATATAGATGACAGGGAAATGTGCTAAGCACTATTCAAAAGTATGGAAGGGAATTATGATATTCTTCAGTAAGAAAAATGGGTTTCTTAACAAAACTTTGCCGGCAAAGGTTAATCCTGGTAAGTAGTCTAGAAGAGTTATTAATCATATGCAAAAACAGGTTAATTTAAATGAAGGTAACAGTGTTATTTACTAGAAGATCGCTAGAAACAAAAATATCAAGTATAAATATTTATCTGTCAAACTGTGGTCAAACTATATGAATTCAATTAAAATATTTTAGACAAGTTCGTAGTGTTTTTCCAGGGGTTTGAAGAACATAAAGCTGATTATATCACGTGAAAAGGTGTCAAGAATATAAACACAGGCATGATCGACATAATAAAGCTTTGTGCACTTGCACTAAAATACACTTGGTATAACGGTGACGACGACTGAGTCCTGGGTGTAGAAGTTATCCACGCATTCCATGAATCCATTATCGAAGTAAAACTTAGAATAAAATCATAGAAATGCAAAAACAACGATTGTATCAAGATTTTAAAGAAAAACAAACGCTAAACAGAGAAGCGGTAGTCGTGACAAATTAACGCCGATACCCACCTTTTTACAGTTTTTTTGGAGCCACACTCTAATTGCATCAAATTGTTGCAAAGTTTCTGATGATTGAAAGAAGTCAGCGTTAGGACTTCCATCCTTTTTAGGCCCAAAAGGCATCATTTTTGTAATCGTCCGTATTACAAAGTGACGCCAAAAATCAACGCGCCGCAACTAATGAAGTTAGTCACATATCATTTAGGAGCGCCATTTTCTTTGGAGTTGCCAGTATATTAAAACAACAAATAAAATAAAATAAGTGCTTACTGGAATAACAAAATACAGAAAAAAATGTGTAAAAATTTGTAATAAATAAATATGTTTACTATTTGACTATAAAAAAGGGGGGGAATTATTACAGAAAGGGAAAACATTTTTATTTGATTTATTTTTAAAATTATCGTTTTTTTTTTTAGTAGAACTTTTTATGCCGATGCGATATCTATGATTTGCAGTCTATGGATTTTGAAATGTCATTTTCGATTTTCGTGATTTTTGTTTAATCAATTTTGTTGACGTTAGGTTAAATAACGCATGCCTTTTTCTAGTTTTCAGTATGTGTTAATGAAATTCAATCGCAAAATGCAAAGTACACTGTCATAGCTTGTTGGTAAGATTATCGAAACCATTTTACCTTACATTTTTATTTTTTCTAAAATTTAATCTTTATGTTTTTCGTATTCTGTCCAATACATAGGGCTACCGAAATCATTTTAGTAGTTCAAAATAGTTAATTTATTTTTGTTTTAAATTTTAATGTATTCAATAATGAGAAGAATTTAATTATAATGTATTATTTGTAATGTTTTAGTTTGTATAATCTCCCATTATTACCTAATATCGATTTTTATTTAAGTTTTCCGGAAAAGTTAACTATATGCAACATACTAAACCTTTTATACAGCACGACATTGATTTATGTCTTAATGGTTATATCAAACTTTTTTCACCACTTAAAAAAAAAATATCTATTTTTTCTTTTTCTTAATTTCATTTATTTGTGTTGTTTCTTAAGTCAAAATATAGTTGTGATTTTCAGATTGCTTGTTACAAATCAACAATGTTTTTGACATTGTTTTACATGATTGCTTCATGGATGAAAGCTTGGCAGCTTCGTTCCATCAGAACTAAGTTGCTACAGCATGTTTCGGCAGATTCATGCGTTGTTCTTTATAAAGTCCCAGAGGACGTTGAAGGTAAGACTAACCTTTTATTACAAATTTATCTTGAAAGCAACTCTTACAGTATTAAAAAAAAATGATCCAGTTTAAAAAAAAATTATTTTTATTTATTTATTTTGCTAAATTAAAATTAAAAACACTTGTTTTTTACCACTTGAGTATTATATTTCATTTAAAAAAATAGTTTCGGAAGCTACAGATGCTTCCATCTATAGGTTTGAATATAAACTATTCATTATTTTATATTCAAACTCATAGATGGAAGCATCTGTAGCTTCCAAAACTAGTTGTTAAAAATAAAATGTAATACTCAAGTGGTAAAAAAACAAGTGTTTTATTTGTAATTTAATCATGCCTTACTGCAAAGTAAATGCTGAACAGTAAATATTTATTTGACAGTCACACAGTAAGAGGATGTTTCTGCCAGTGACAAGTCTTATTTTTATTTACAAACAAAATAATATTAACAGTTAGTAAAAAAATAATATAGTTACAAAATATTTTTTAAATATAATTTAATTAATTTTCTAGACATATATTTAATAATTTATTTACTTAAATAAATCATCAAATTTATATTGAGTTTGTATTTAGACCCGAACATGGAAGCATCTCTAGCTTCCGAAACTAGCAGTTAAAATAAATATAACTCAAAAGGTAAAAAAACAAGTGTTTTCATTTACAATTTAATCGTGTCTTACCACAAAGGGAATGCTGAAACAATAAATAAAATTGTTGTGTAATATATCCAAAATTAAACAAAGTTTATTTGGTTGAATTCCACATTTATTTATGTATATGTTAATACGTGACGCGTTTAGTCTTCTTAGGACATTATCAAATACTGGCGTTTGATAATGTCTTAAGAAGACGAAACGCGTCACGTATTAACATATAGATAAATAAATGTAGAATTCAACCAAATAAACTTTGTTTTATTTTGGATATATTACCCAACAATTCTATATGGAATTCTACCAACTGTCTGCAGTTACAATAATTAAAATAAATAAAATATCTATTTAATTGTTTTGGGACACCAAAAATCATTGAATTTTTTTTTCAGTTTGTTCCAGAGCGTGCTCTAGTTTATGCACAGATCCCAAGGACGCTCGCATATCTGAAATCCTGGTGGTGAAGGGAAGCGCCTGCGCCTGTGCCCTGCGCCCTACCCGCACCCTCCCCCTGTCCTCCTGGCGCGCCCCTCCCCCCTCCCCCGCCCGCCTCAGGCTGCTCCCCAACCTAGAGAGGGCCCCCGTCTCACTAAACCCCCAAAAATCCATCTCCCAAACTTCTTTTTCCTCTGCTGCATCTCACAACCAAGACCTGGTCTTGCCGAGTACATCCAGATACAAACCGGTCGCTACCGATGATGTCAATGTGTTGTTGGAGTGTGACCTCGGCTCGGAAGATATGGATGAAGTTATTATTTTACCGGTTAGTTATTTACAAGTATCATTTTTACAATGATTTTTTTTTATACTACGTAAATACATATTGAAACATTTAATCATTGTCCTGGAGCCAAAGAGCACATTAAAATATGAACACAGGTCTTTAGTTTTATCATGTTTAACAAAATAAACTCATCTGGTGGTTATCCACACTAAATGGTGTTATTAAATTATCCACACTGCGCTTCAGGTTCCTGTTCAAAGCTTATTAAGGGGCAATGAAACAAAGTCTTTCCATAAATATTAATTAAAAAAATTAATTGAATTAGATTACCCTGAATCAAATGTACTATGATTTAAAATCTGTGTATATTTATAAGTACATACATAAGTTATATATTATTTTCAAGTAAATAAATTATCTTCAAATAAATATTTATGAATATGCGATGTAGCAATACCCTTTAGCAAGATTGATAAACAACTTTAAATTTATTTTAACCGCCCGGAAATCGAACCTGGGGAATACACGACGCTTTGGAGATGGACAAAGAAATTTAATTAAATAAACAAACTTTTTTTTTTCAAACAAAAAAAAAGTTTCTAATTATACTGTTCTATTAATTATTTACATTTTACAGGATTGTGAATCTTGGCGTGTAGTTGCTTGGAGTGTCAAAGGATCCCTCTTGGCTCTGGCCCTTAAAGGTGATATGGAGAGGCTAACGTCTCTGGCTGCTTCATTTCTCAATACTCAAGGACCTCTTAAAAGATTACAGAGTAAATATTTTAATTCCAATATCACAAAATGCTTTTCTGATAATAAAGGAGTTGCTTTAATATTTTCCTTTTTTATTTACAGCCGTCAGATTTGAAGGTGTTCCAATCAATCTTTCCGAGAAAGAATGTATTGCAGTTTCTAGAGCTACTGTTCACGGCTCCCCTCGTCATAGATCTAAGTATTTCTCAACATTAGAAAAGATTTCTAAATTTCCCCCTTCGACTTTTGATAGTGCTCCTGGTCCGCCACCGTTAACCCAGACTCAGAGTAAAAGTGACAATTTGAAAGAGAACATAGTTCCCTTGAAAGAGAAGACGGTTGCTTCAAAAGAGAAGACGATTGCTTTGAAAGAAAAGACAATTCCCTCGAAAGAGAAGTCCGTTGCTTCGAAAGAAAAGACAATTCCCTCGAAAGAGAAGACGGTTGCTTCGAAAGAAAAGACAGTTCCCTTGAAAGAGAGTGCGGTTCCCTGCAAAGAACCTGAAATTGAAAAAAAGAAACAAGCTCACGCAGAAAAAAGTAAACCAATTATCACTGAAAAATTGGAACAGAAAAAATTGACAGTTACGGAAAACGTTGATAAAAAACCAAATGCAGAGAAAAATGGAGGCGTAAGTGATGATACAAAAAATCAATTTAACGCAAAGAAATCTGATCTTAAATTGGAACTTATCAACAAATCGACCCCAGAAAAGCCTCAATCAAAGACTGTTACGGTATGCAGTAACTCAAAAACAACCGTTTCTCATAAGAAGACAGTCACCAAGTCTTTGGGCAAAAGAAGCAGTTCTAAGTCTTCCATTATGGATGAACAGATTACTTTCGGGGATAAGGCCAAAGCCGGTGGATCATGTCCCAGTTTGCCCATCGCCCGGCCGCCAAATATATTAGTTTATTCGGATAGTGCTGTCACTAGAGAAAATATTGCTAGAACATTGCGGAATGTCCTGGATCCAGATAGGTATTTTTTATTTATTTACATTTATTACTGGCTTTGCCT
This sequence comes from Brachycentrus maculatus, assembly GCF_059751285.1. Classification (NCBI taxonomy): domain Eukaryota; kingdom Metazoa; phylum Arthropoda; class Insecta; order Trichoptera; family Brachycentridae; genus Brachycentrus; species Brachycentrus maculatus. Next base: position 1,604,714 of record NW_028280853.1, read on the forward strand.
AAGAATTGAATTCTTTTATAGTGTCGTCAGAGTGAAAAGTGACTGACTGTCATCTTGGATAAAAATGAGTTAATCCGGTAAAAACTGCAGACTGTCTTAGGGCGTTTGTGCACTACACGGAATTTTACCATCCGGCACGTCAGTTAGCTTTTTAAAATGATGATTGGCTTGGATTGGCTTGTGCTTTTGTCCATCTTTCTTCGGATCGGTGCATGAACACGTTGCGCGTAAATTCGGTCACGCTAAACTGTCGTAGTCGCTTTCATTTTTCAAAACCGGACTGCCGGACGGTCAAATTCCGGGTAGTGCACAAACGCCCTTATGCTTTAATGATTTTGCCTTCCTTTTTCAATATCTAGTAACCTAAAGAGCTTAGCTGCGAATAATACATAAATTTAACTAGAAAAATACTATGCTTGTTAATCTCTTTTCACTCTGCAATGACAATATTAATCATGTTTCATTTTATTCTGCTGAAATTTAAACGAATTTCAGCAACTTAAAATACAATAAATTTTGTATAGCTTCATAAAATTTGTACACTTTTTATTTTAATTTAATTTTAGGTATGCAGTATATTGCTCCGGGGATTCAAGTTCGCTAGAAACTGTGGGGCCCGCAGGGGCCTCGCTACTGGTTGTGGGAGGAGCCCTACCACCGCGAGCCTCCACAATTCTGTTGCAGTCCCTATTGGGTGGAGCCCGGCTTCTCTCTCTGTGTTCTGATCTTCTTCTGACTGTCCTACCCTATTACCACACCGCTGAGGTAATTAACATTGTCATAAAAGAAAACTTATGCTTATGTATATATTTTTTTTTAATTCTCTCAAAACTATTGTAAATTATCTGAAAGTTTCTGTCACTTAAGGTTTAGAAACTCTATGCTTCTAGTTGGACCCACATCGCTCACTCCTTTCAAGAACGTCATATATAAAAAATCGTCAATTTTCAGTTGTGCATGTTTTCGGAATGCCCAGAAAATGTACCATATCCCAGCAAAAGCGGCATATTTTTAACTTAATATTTACCCGCTACAGGGCAGAAAGTGTTGTTTTTGCATTTTGAAGAAAATGTATTGTTTAATATTTTTTTTAAATAAACTTAGTATTTTTCAAATGGAAAAAAAACATTCATGTTTTACCTAAAAAGATCTGTTGCACAGTAAAAAGTTCAATAAGTGGCTTGGTATTTATTTTCAATACATTTAATTATATTTTTTAATTTAAAAAACATTCTCCTGAAAAATCTAGTTTTTTGATATATGACGTTAAAAGGAGTGAGCGACATATTCAATAACATATTACCTTACTTACTTCAACCTTCTTCTTGTGTCCAGTATTGAAAAAGGCCTCCCTCTTGGACTTATACAGTTCTCTTTGCCAGTGCAGGCCCGCCACTTTTTTAATGTCATCAGACAATTTGGTCTGGGGCCTACCCACGCATCTGCGTCCTGTTCTAGGCCTCCAGTCAAAGCATCTTTTCCAATGCAATAACTAGTTTAATTTTTATCTAATCTTGCTGTTTAAACTATCAAGTAAATTGTATTGCAATCAAACATTTATAAAATTAATAATGCTGTCACTATCACTGTCAGCGGACATGTCGCTCACTCCTTTCAAGAACGTCATAAATAAAAAAACCTGATTTTTCAAGAGAACGTTTTTAAAGTTTAAAAATATAACACAATGTATTAAAAATAAATATCAAGCAACTCATTGAACTTTTTGTTGTGCAACAAATCTTTTTAGGTAAAACCTGAAGGTTTTTTTTTTTAAATATTTAGTATATGTATTTAAAAAAATAATTAAACATTACCTTTTTTACAAAATGCAAAAACAACGGTAGCGGGTAAATATTATGTTAAAAATATGCCTTTTTTGCTGGGATATAGTACGTTTTCTGGGTATTCCAAAAACATGCACAACTGAAAATAGACGATTTTTGATTTATGACGTTCTTGAAAGGAGTGAGCGATGTATGGTAATTGCACTACATGCATGGTAGTAGGACATGTATGGTAATTGTAGATATTGTGACATGTTTATTGTTGTTTTTTTAAATATTTTATTTTAATGATATTTTTAGGTCCGAGAAAGAGAGCTAGCCAGCTTTACCTATGACAAATGGAACTCGGTGAAGTTACTGCATCATGTATTCTGCTACCAGGCATCGCCAGCCCGTCGCCAATTCTCTGCTGCACCAACAGCACAGTAAATACACATATTTTCTAACATACAATTGGAGTAGTCTATTGGTATTTACTGTGTTTAAAAGCAACATTGCAAGATTTGATACAACTTTCACCCAATGAGTCACCATTCTACAAACATAATTATATTCTCAATATTATTAATATTTAAAGCATTTTTTTTTTTACAAAAAAATTAATAAGTAAACAATTAATTCATGGAATGCACAGGTTTTAAAATGATTTTATTCGTATGTAGGATTACATAACAAAATGTTAATTATATTAGTATACAACCACTTACCTAGTTTTTGTCTACTAGTTTCGAAATATTGTTTAAATCATTTCCACTTTACAGGTTATTAACAACCATATTTTCCTTACAGTACTTGGTTTAATTCTACATTATTGCAAAAAACGCAAGTTTTGTCACCACCTCTCCTTTCTCCCTGTCTCCTTTACCCCCTTTTGGCAGCTACTCTTAGTACATGTTGGCCTTCAGATAGTGATAGATGATAGATTAACACATGTGATTAATATCTTGCGCAGGTGTGATTGTATAAATACTGTTAAATTTGTAGTGTGTAGTGCTGTTTGCATGCTGGTGTAGTGATTGCGCTGACAAAGAGACGGGTGAGTCTTCAAACCGGTGGACTTAAACCTCAATAAGTGGTTGTATACTAACAAATCTAACATATAGTTAAAATGTCTGTCTAGAATGTTAATTTTTGAATATTAAAAACAATAAATTTGTTTTAATTAAATTAAACACTTGAATAATCCACTGTTTTAAATTTGTTTTTATTTTATCATACAAGTTTGGTAAATTTTATTGACATCCAAACAGCATTTAAAAACATGTGTCGTCTGCAAATATACAAGATGCAAATATTGAACGATTCCGGAACTGGTAATCATGAAGTAGTGTTTTTAAGTGGTACATATAACACAAAGTGAACTATAAGGAGAGTGTTATATTATTGGAAGATTGTACCTTTAAGGAGAAGGGTAGAATGGTTCCCGTGAGAATTATTTCAATTTGTTTTATTTCACAGTCCAACGGAATACAGAGGGCACAATGGTCATGTATTGCACGTAGAGGTGCTCGCTGCGGAACAAACTTGGCATACCCCTTCACTGCTCCAGGCTACTGATGATCGTTCTGGAGGGACTGCTATTTTCTCTCAGGTAATTTCTTGTCCTATGTTTTGAAAATAATTCAAACGGACCAGTTTGTAAAAATAGAACTGATAGTGCGTTCACATAGAACTATACACATGTCACTGAGCGACTTCTATAGAAATCAAGCAATATAGCCCGAAAACGTAGATCTACCTTGTATACAGCTTTGTATGGAAAAGTATGGTGAACTTTATACCTTTTCAAATACATATATTAACACATTGTTTGCGGGAAAAGCGTATTTTACGTACTGTTGGTAGAGAGCAGGAGACGTTTATAAAGGTTCTAATTGTTTACTTTTTGTAGAGCGCGAGAGAAACCAAAAAACATTGTACAGATCGAAATTGGGTTTGTGGTTATTTGTGATTAGTATACTGAAGATTGGGCGGCAGACTGTCTGAGTATAATTAGGATCGGGGTTGAATGATGATGAATAAATTGGATGTCCTTTTGAACACCATTTAATGTTCAAAAAGAATATGTATCTACTAAGACATACATTTTTGTTAATGTTATAGTATCTATGAGTAATTTTTATTACCTCACAGTGCTAAATTATACACATGTTTTAGTGAGTGACATTTTGCTCACTACTTTCAAGAACATCATAAATCAATAATCTTCAATTTTCAGTCGTGCATGTTTTCGGAATGCCCAGAAAATGTACTATATCCCAGCAAAAGCGGCATATTTTTAACTTAATATTTACCTGCTACAGGGCAGAAAGTGTTGTTTTTGCATTTTGAAGAAAAGGTATTGTTTAATTGTCATTTAAATATACTAAATATTTTTCAAATGGAAAAAAAACCTTCAGGTTTTACCTAAAAAGATCTGTTGCACAGTAAAAAGTTCAATGAGTTGCTTGATATTTATTTTTAATATATTTTATTATATTTTTAAACTTTAAAAATTATCTCCTGAAAAACCAAGTTTTTTAATTATGACGTTGTTGAAAGGAGTGAGCGATTTGTCTTATGGCATTAAGCGGTTGGATAGACTACTGACCTAAGTAAAAATATATACAATTTACATACATATTGTGTGTCAAAAAAATAAATGAAAAATTAAATATATATATTCAAATAATATATATTTTCTATAAATTAGGTTCACTTGGAGCTAGATGCCCGCGAGTACTTGGGCACTGATGGAGGATCAGCGGAATCCGCTCGTCTGGGAGTCCTGAAAAAAATACTCACCGCTCTGGGGCTCTCCACGGCCCCGTCCCCTCTGACTGCCACCCTGGCCGTTGAACCTCAATACACCCCTGCCTATTTTCTGGGCATATACGAGGTACATTTCATTTCATTATTACACATTTAATAATATCCCATTAAAATAATTTGGAATGGTTTCAAATTTGAGATTTTTTCTTCATCAATATTTCCTATTGACTTGAGTATAGTATATTTGGTATTTTCAATGTTCAAATGTTGTAAACTGCAGACTGCATTAAGAGAATTAACCTTTTGACTGCTACGAGTGTGTTAAAACACCTAACATTTTGGTGTTTGTGACGCTACTGCACAAAATTTACACTTACATTTATGACTTTCCTGCTTATTTTGCTGGCCGAGGTCATATTTTACATTGTCAATATTGAGATATACAGAAATATCATCTGGAATAAACAAACAATTTATTTTTTTAAATCTGGTCACCGCCTTAGTAAGATCCAGTAGTTAAAAGGTTAAGAAATAATATACTATATAATTATATTCATGTTTTGTACTCCTAGTTTCAGATTACAATATGTCTTCATTTCTTTTTAGTAGAGATCCTAGCTGATTACGCACTCTTCCTCCGACATAGAACATGACAATGAAAACATCTCATAGTTATTACATGTCATAGATTTGCTTGAATTTGTTTCGTAGATGACATTTTTTAGTGAATTACTAAGCCGTGTTTTTCGATCTTTTGTATTTCTGAGTTGTAATTCTGTGTTGTTTGCACCTTGAGGAATCCCAATAGGTACTTGTTCACTTTTGTATGTAGATTATTGTAGACCTTCAATTATACTTTATAGGGTATAATACATAGAAAGCTTTTTGGAGTTTGGTGCAATACAAACATATATACTTGTAAGGTTAGCGCTTGCCTTAGTGATATGGTAAAATTAACATTGTATGTTTTTAGATTTTTAGTCATATTATTAGAATAGCAGTTAAAGCGAAATTGAATAAACTGGGATGTTGAATGATCAATAAACCACAATAAACAACTTTTACTATTGATTATTAATATTAATATACATATCTGACAATTATTTCCATCAAATTTGAGCAAAATTAGTATTATATTTCTGACAAAATTAAGTATAATTCATTTTGTATTTAATCATATTTTGTAAATACCATAATATATTAATAAAATTAATGTGATGTTTCGATGTATTCAACAAAAATTATAATACTTTGAAACACGTGTCACATTAAATTATTAGCGGTGTTTACAAAGTATAAGTTTAATATGAAATGGATATATATAACCATGAAGTAACTGCCGAATCAATTAATCCTATTTTTTTTTCCTTACCAGAGTATATTTCTATATTTATCAAACAGCCCAAAAAAATAATAAAAAAAACTTGTCAATTCGCACTAGAATAATTTGAATCTTGTCAAACAGTGGAATATACTTATGATCCCGGATAATATCATCAATTTCTTATTGTTATCATAATCAGCCAGTCTCAAAACCTGCATAAAAATTATTTTAAAATAATGCACCTATTGTAATCAATCTTTGCTATCGTTAAATTCTAGTGGCTATACATTGTTACAAAAAACAATGAAGAAACGATGTATGAATTTATATTGTTGTGGTTTGTTGCTCTCTCATAACTTCTCCGCTACATGTTTTCACTTTTTCATGTGTTTATACATTTTTTATGTAACCTGAAAAAGTAAACTGTGACTCTAAATCCTTACTTTATTCATAGTTTAGAATCTCTAGCTTAAGTTGAGTTTAATTTTTAGATAAATAGTTAGAAGCAATTGATCATTATTTTAATGTAGGCATTGCTAGTTGAATGTAAACAGTAATCTAGTTGAATATGACAATAATATACTAAACATAAGTTGACTCAACTCTCACAAGCATCTATTCAAACAGCAATCTATTTATACCTTACGTTGCATACCACAAATAATACTACCTTGTATTTTACTTTGATCCGTTTTTTACCTGTGTTGTATTTTTAAAATTTGTTTATGATGTTCATTAAAATAAGTTTTTCTTGATCCAAACACTATCAATCAATATTTAATTTTTTTTTCTATAGTAATTTTAACTCTCAAAACCTCAGTGTAAATTACATTATTCTTTAAATCAGTGCTCCGCAACCGGTGTGCCGTGAACTGGATACAAGTGTACCGCGATCAAATTCAATGTATTTGACATTTGACATTTTTTCACTATGTATTTCATATAAAACACATAATACACAATTTATATAATACGCGATGACAAATTATTTTTCATATTATCTATTTTTGAAAATGAAGAATATTCATAATAATTATTAGGTATAATTTTTTTTTAATGGTCCATATGTTTTTGGTGTGCCGCGGAATTCTAGGAAGAATTTTAGTGTGTCGTAGGTGAGAAAAGGTTGCAGAGTACTGCTTTAAATCAAAGCATAAGCTCCAATATTAGTGCTGAGGCTAAGAGAATTATTTTTATTACAATGTTGGTTTTATAGGTTATCGAATTATGTAAAATATGAGACATGCATACAAACAAGAAAATAATTCTTTAAATTCTTATAAAATATCAAATCTCAATGCAATTCTATCCCGTTACATTCAATAAACATGTCATCCTGATAAAATTTTGTTCTGTGGAATTTGATTTGGGGTTTGGGTTTATCATTTGCATTCCTTGCTGATTTTTTCATCATTTTTTCATCATTTTTACATCAACCCATATAAATGATCCATACACACTCTACCAACACAGAAAATTACTATCAGCACCAAATGGTGATGCTAATGTAAGACGTTAATTGTTTTCTCAAGTTCACTAAGTACAAACAGTATTTATTATCAGGAACAAGTTCTCACATCTGTTTTTTTCACGGTTTTATACTTGAATTTGGAAATAATTTTCATCAATTATCGATTTGCCGATTTGTGACCACAATATTTTTTCTGGTAACTTGAGGATTCCTTATTTCTTGGGATTATTTTTAACCTAAAGATCAGTTAATATTGATTTGTAATTAAACCATGCATTTTATCAATATTTATTTTTCTATAATTTAATGTTACAATTATTTAAGAAAACACTTGTTTTATACCACTTGAGTTTTATTAAAGACTACATGTTTCAGAAGTTAAACTTCCATCATTCATACACATATTAAACAGATCTGAATGATGGAAGTTTGACTTCTGAAACATGTAGTCTTTAATAAAACTCAAGTGGTATAAAACAAGTGTTTTCTTTAATCATTGTAACATGTCTTACCACAAAGTTAATGCGGAAACAATAAATAAAATAATTTAATATTCATTTAATATTAAACTTTTTCTTATTTTTAAAAGATTTTTCTTACTTTTTAAGATTAAAAAGAATTAAAAAAAAAAAACAGCTATTGGCACTCTATACATGGAGTATGGTATTTGACATCCTAGTATTAATCGTGTATGTTTCAATTTAAAAAAAAAACATTTTCGTATTCATATATGATAAATTAACCTGTTTGAGTGCATTAAAGTAGAGATGTTTAGACAAAACATCATTGTTGATTTCGGCAGTATTTAAGTGTAAAATGGAATATTTTCAATCGGCCTTATATCAGATATTATTCATTTATGAAATCAACAGTGCCAATAACTAGAGAAGTGTTAATATCACATCTGTTTACCCTAGCATAGTATTTAGTCGATGTATGTTTTTTTTTTAAACTGGGATGAATGTATAAAACAACACAATATATTTCTAAAAATAAACTGAAATGTGTAATGAGTATATTTGGGATAAAAGGATGGCGATTGGGAGTGGTGGCGGAGGCGATTTCACTCCGGAAGTTTCCCCGCGTGACTCGAATCCGCGGTAAGAGTATTTCTCAGGACTTGTAATAATCCTACCTTTATTTTGGCATCCCGCTTTCCTGTTATCTTATTTCTGGTTTTGGTAAATTGATCTGCAGTTTCTTTTCCGGCTGTTTGATGTGGTGTTTGTTTGAATCAATCATGTCACCGAATGTGCTTTCATGAACAACAATAATACCATATTCGCATTTTAGTTTGTAATGACCTTTTGGTGTACATCGTGGATGGCTTCACGGAAAACAAAAATAAACCTACACTTGGTATTAATAATAAGTGATTCAATTGAACGATATGCTTGTCTTTACTCAAGCACTGTTGTTCTCAAAACATTTTTATTTAACTTAATTTTACTTATATTTACATTATTATATAAATATAATAATATAATATTTATTGAGTATTATTATTTATTGATTTAATAATTTTCTGACAGAATGTCGATAAAAACTAATCATTAATGATAAAATGTTTCATATCAGTTAAGCTTTCATATAACAAGCTTATATTTGGTAAAGGTCTCCCTGTTGGGAGTTGACTGTATTTATATTTTACTAGTGCCCTATTGATAGAGCCATTTATTATTGGTGTATATATGCTAATATGTAGAAGAAAAGGATAGTTACTAGGAATATGTATTCCTTTTTTTCACTGAAATTTATAACATTTATGATCATACTGCCCACTTGGATATTTTATGAAATCTACCAACTTATAACTATAAATTCATGATGATGATATTTTTTATTAATATCTTGACATTCTAATGTCTGTGTACCATATATCTACATTTGAAGCGAACAGCATATGATGTTGCAATAGGTTTATCATAATTAAAGGTATGAGGATTATATAGATTATAACATTTTCTTTGCCCTTAGAGTATAGTAGTTAGGGCATTTGGCTACCCGTGCGTTATGCTGGAGATTCCGGGTTCAATTCCCAAGGGGTCAAAATAAAAACGTATGTGATTTTTCACTTTAATATTTATTTAATACATGGTTTACGGCTTGAAACCTTGCGTTTCAGAAACCTTCAGCTTCATGTACAAAAAAAAACACTTCATAAACATCTAATTTCTTGTTATGTTTACTTTGCTGTATAGTGGATAGGTGTTTTTATAATACAAAAATATTATCGATTCTTTTTTGTCATCATTCTTTCGATGCAATCAAATATCGCCCGCGTCAAATACATTTTTTTAACAAACTTTACCCTAACCAATGTGTTGATATCACCCTGGACTAGAGCTTGAAGGCACGTGATTAACAATCAAAATAACACTGCGTTGATGCGATGCTATGCCCTGCAGATAAGGGTTTATGAAGTTCCATTACCATATGACATTATTTTCTAGTTATCTCCATTAAACCTTCATGTTACTTTAGTTTATAGTATATATATATGTACTTCCATTAAGATAATTTGCTACTCATTTATCTGAATTACACGTAATTTGCACTGTTGATTTATTCAAGAAATTTTTTTTAATTGTAAGTTGCGCCAATTTTTTCCTGCACTTCTCACAGTATAGCGTACTCAAAATAGTCAGCAATTTATTTAAACAATTAGGATTTTACACAAAATTAAAAATGAAAATTTCAGTTTATTAAAAATTATAAGTATCTATTTTAGAAACATGTTTAATTTTATGTGCATGCTTTGGAGCCATTTATATTCAAGCTTCTCATAGTGGCATGAATAGATATGTACTTCTCGATCGTTGTTCCTTGCAAGGTTATTAATCGCTCATTGTTGCCTTGTGTTTGAGTACCTCAAAACAATGTCATGTTTCATTTTTTAATATTGTTTCCAGCGTAAATTGGAGGCTGCAAGCGCGGTGGCTGTAGGGCGTGTGCAGCTTATCAAATCAAAAGAGAAGGTTCCAACAGCAACTTCTTCATTAACACCTCTCCTCCTACACGCTTGTCCTGACAATTTTTCTACATTGACTTATTTCCAAGTAAGTTTCTATCGTCTGCACCTCTAAACCAATGATACTCAACCTGTTTTTTCTTCGGGCTACATACATATATTTGTAAAGTTATTCAGGCCGCAACACTGTACTGATATGATAAAAAAATATTGAACCCCCCCCCCCCCCCCACTTTTCTAAAGAAAACATTTTTGAGAGTTTTCTATGTATCCAAGTATGTATTTATTTCAAAATTAGTGTGATTTTTTACATTGTTCGGATCTGCGCCAAGTCAAAAAGAATCTCAAGATATGCAAAATTAAAAATGCCAAATTTTTTTTTCAAATTAAGTTCTAAATACTAAATGTGTTTAGAACTGTAGATAAAAAAATCCCAGGCTGCACGTTGAGTTTGGTTTCGCTTAACGGTAGATGTTTCTAAAAAAAAGGTCAGAAATATAAATAATGGTATTCTTTTTTCAACTCATTGGTCTTCTGTCATATAATTGATCTTTGGAATCTATGGATTTTGAAAATATTATAATTTTGCCTCTGTTTCACCATAAAAATTAGCAAAATTTTATTCACATTAAAACAATATTGAAAAATATATCATCTGCACATTCTTAAACCTGCAAAGATTGAGAAATTTCTATGAAATTGATTGATTAAATTTGCTTACTGAAAAACAAAATAACAATGGGTTATATACGGGCCTTTATTTAGATATTTTTATCAAGGTGTGATTCCATGGCAAGTAATGTCGTAGGTTTCAGGTCAAAGCTCAATCTGCACGAACCTCATTATCAAATACATATCAATCTTTTTTCAAAAGTGAAATATTGCGTATTTTTATATTTTCAGGAATTGAACACAAAAGACTTGGGAAGATTGGTCATTTACTCGGAAATATTGTCTAGCACTCAGGAAATGATAAATGAGCAACCTCGGGCGCATGGATTAGTAATCATTGCTGATCGGCAAACACAGGTTAGAAATTATTTTCTGTTATATTTCATTTATTGAAAAATAAACTTATAATAATCCTCCACATTGTGGCACAGGTGGAATTGCTCAATTGTGAAAGCTAGTAAACGGGTCTGATTCTTACAAATTAAAAAAATTATAACGAGGGAAATTCAAAATAGTTTTTTTGGTCTTCAGTTTCTTTCTGTGCTATATTTTTTATACCTTCCTTTCCCTCTCTTTTCTTTCCTATCTTCTGAAAAGACATTGATATAGATGCCATCTGTTTTATTGTTTTTGAAAAAAAGTTAATGGTACCATAATTTATTCGGATATATCTGTAATATAAAAAAATGTACTGAAAACAATACCTGGAAAACAATACAAAATTAATATAAGTATACGTACCTACTGCCCCATTAACTATTGTTGTCTCCCGTAAATTATTACTGCACATGTTAAAACAATTACTTAAGTACCTAGAATTGTATAGCTATATAAGGACCGTCAGTTCATTTAATCTTCACATTCGTTTGAAAATGCCATAACTAGGCGAAATAATTGTCACAAAATTGATTTTTTTGTGTGTTTTTTTTAAAAATAAAATACAACTTAGTAGACTAAAAAAATCATTTTTAGTGTGTCCAAATACTTGTTCACAAATCTGTTTCTCTGATTAACTTCAATTAAAGGAGTTATTTATCATATTATTTTTTGACAAGTCCGGGCATTTACGGGGCTCGTTTTAAAATTCTTCGTCTCACCAATACATGTCACTAGTGAAAGTTCTAGTGATTCTTGTACAATGTTTCAAAATTGAATCATATATTTATATAGAGTTTGAGTAGTGTGGTTGTCAATCATGGGTAGAATTGGTGAATGTTACACGTGTGTGAAGTGATCACTTAAACCAGCCAATGATGGTCTAGCCTAGATTTCCATATTCTTCTTCATCTGTGATGAGATGTCAAAAAAGTAGTATGAAAAATAACTCCTATAATTGGATATAATCCAGATTTGTGAACTAGTAGTATTTGGACACACTCGCTGTAGAGTCATGTAACATATTTTATTTATAACCTTGTTCATGTGAGGAACCGTCATTCTGACAATCATAATAAGCGTTAACTAAAAATCTACATTTTATAAAATATGGTTTCTACAAATTAAACGCCAAATCTATATATGTATACATTATTATATTACTGACCAGTTTTTCCTATGAATTTTGTTTGTTCCAGGGCATAGGCCGTGGCGGCACCAAGTGGCTGAGTCCCCCAGGATGCCTCATGTTCTCCCTGCAGTTGCATTCCTCGATCCAGGAAGGAGGCATCGCCACCCGCGCCCCCCTTCTCCAACACCTCGTGGCCATAGCCATCGTGTCCGCCCTCAGGGATCTGCCCGGATATGAGGAAGTTAATCTCAGGTAAAAAATATACCTGCTCAAATTATAAGCTGCATAAAAAATCTTATTTTCAGGCGGTTTCCAGTATGTAGAAGTAATCTCTCCAGTAAAAGTAATAAGTCCGCCTCCGTAGTGTAATGGTCAGCACGCTCGGCTGCCGTACTGGAGGTCCCGGGTTCGGTTCTCAGGGGGTTTAATTAAATATAAGTAATTTTTTCACTCTTATATTTATTTAATATTACCTTGGACTGGTACCGGATGCGGAAGGCTGATAACCTTTCCTTCATGTGTTAACGATCAAAATAACACTGCGTTTATATGATGCAGTGCCCTATGCACCATTGGGGTGCGGATAAGGGTTTGAATGAATGAAAAAAGTAATCTGGGGTCTGGATCTTACATACATTCAAATAAAAGAATCTCTGCTTAATAAAAGCATTCTCAATTCAACCATAGGTGGCTCCATTGAACTTCTCAGGAGTGACATGAAAATTTCAGGAAAAAATCTATTTTGAATTAAAACATTTCTACAGTTGTTTCTTTACACCTGAAGACCGCTGGCGATTTGATAATTTTGTACATATAGATTACACTTTAACAAAGAGATTGGTACATAATATTCATACAAAACCATTGAATAAATCCTTCTTTTCTGACTTTGAAATTAGGCCGACGCAAAAGGAAAAATACATTCCCCGTCCTTAAGCATCAATCGACATAACTGGTAGAAATAGCTTTCCCGTCCTTATTGTGTTTAAATATGTTTTACTTTTTTTTTAGAATAAAATGGCCCAATGATATATACTTTGGAAGATCTGTTAAGATAGGCGGAATGATCCTTAATACACATGTTATCGGCGATCACATGGTGTTCAATATTGGTGAGAAATTTTACAAATTGAAAATTACTCATTTTTTAATGAATGATATAATATTTACTTATATAATTCTTTTGATATATCGTTTTTCTTAGTTATTTTGTGTTCTAATGAAATGATTTTAGGAGTTGGAATCAATTTGGATAACTCCACCCCCACAATATGTCTAAATGACCTTATAAAGAATCACAATAAACAGCTACCGCTGCTTGAAAGAGAGAAGTTTCTGGCGCTGATTTTGAATCGGTTGGAACATTTGTACGACAAAATAAAGCAGACAAATGATCTGAATGAATTCTTTAAACTGTATTACGAGTATTGGCTGCATACGTAAGTTAACAAACATATTAAACTTATTGGTGTACTACGTATAGAAGTTGAGAATAGCAGGGAATAGAATAAATGGTGCTCCGAATATGTACAGTGATTGCAAATAAAAATATGTGCATATATGGAAGCCAAACTATCAGATCACAACAGAATGCTATGCCTACTCTGATGTATGAAATCAAAACATGGAATTTGCTAAATAAAGATGAAAGGAGAAGGAGGGAATTGGAACCTTGGAAATGGAGCCCTTACACGAATGTGTGGAAAATTGAGTATGACAGAATTAAAAATGAGCATATTAGAAAGGGATATAAGGCTGAGTTAGGGATAAACAAAAAGATTGTGAAAGGTTCTTTGAGCCGATTTGGAATGTGGAGTATATTTGGCAATTGTGAATGGGAGAACAGAAGAGAACAGCCATTTCTTGGCTTGGCATAACCAAATCAATCGGAATGTAAAATCTGTGGCACGTTTGACTAAATGTATGAATGTGAGGAAGCTAGAGTTGTATGCCAGGACAGACGAGTGTGGCATTTCATTCTCTCTACCTACCCCTGCAGGGAAATGACATGATGGTTGTAGTAGTAGTAGTCTTATAATTGTCTTTGATTGATTCCTGATTAGTTTTTCTTTTTTTAGTGATGAAGAGGTGAATGTTATTGAAGAAGGTGTCAGTGATAAGGAACCTATTAAATGTCGTATTCTGGGATTGGATGAGTACGGATACCTAAAAGCCTTAGGTCCAAATGGGGAAATATCACTCCGGCCGGATGGTAACACTTTTGATATGATGAGAGGTTTAATTGGCCCAAAGGGAACCAATTAAGTTTCTAATATTTTTGTCAATCGGTGTGATAAACTTGTGAATTCCACGTGTCATTGTATAAGTCTTGTTATCATAGGTCAGTGTTTCAATATTTATATTTTTTGATGGATTGGTATAGTGATATATTGTGCGGTGCACAAATTATGAGGGTAAAAATGCCTTTCATAGGAAAAGAATAGTCGTATCAATAGGCCAGACATAGGTGCAGTATATAAGGAATGTTCAAACTCGCAGGAATGCTCTTTAGTTCATATAGGGTATCATATGGTAGATTTCCCATCAGTTTTCACCTATTTGGTTGGGTGCATTGTGAATGATTTCAAACTACATGTATGTTCATTAGAATTATTAATTATTATAAGGTTCTTCTGTATGTAAACAGATACATGTCCTTAATTTGATATCAGTGTTGCAAAATTATACATAAGTTCTCTTCAGACAAGTATGAATATTAGCACATAATAATCACTCGATCTATAAACATATTGTAGTATTATATGAATCGCCGAGAGTGTTCTTTGTTACATATTTTTTAAACATGCCTTCTTGTTATTCAAAACAATTCTATTCACCTCTTATAAAATTTTATTCATTGTAAAAAAAAATGTTTGTACAATGTCATGCTTATTTTTTTATTAATTGGCATTATTTCGTTTTTTTATTGTTAATAAATTCACTGTTACAACTGCTATAGCAGTCAAATTCATGTCTCTCATTTAAAAAAAATACAGCTATAGCTGTCAGCCAAACAAGGGCTATAACTGTTAAGTAGTTATTTCGTGGGAAAATATATTGTGTCCCTTTATAAAATGTATTGTTCAAATATCTCCCAGTAAGCGAGTTGTTTCAATGATTACTCAACAAACAAACAAGAAAACTGTCATAATGTATGTCCATAGAAGTGACTTTTTGTGTAAAAAATGTCTGTGTTTCTAAAAATAAAATAATGCAAATAATTGATGTCTTAGAGTAAAGTAATAATAAAAATAATATTGTCATTGCCAAAGATAACCAAATGATTTTTCTGGTCTAAGTTTTTTTTAAATTTAATTGCAACAGTGCTAACCCTATTTTTCTCAAATATTATAGTATTGTTATTAATATTGACCATTATTGACATTGAGGACTATGGAGGTTAATATCATCTGCAAATTTGAAACACTAAGGGATAAAAAATAAAAGAACAAACTTAAGTATCTTCTTATCTTCTTATACAGTTTTTTCTCTCAATCTTCAAAGTTGAAACTGCCCATCCATGATAAAAGTGCAATTTTAGCAGATTTTTGATATTGATTGATAATTACTATTTTTAGTATGTTATTTAGAAATAACATTAGGGATAAAAAATATATTTTTAAAATGGTTAAGGTCTTGATACAAGGCAATAGAGAAAACCAATTCAAGAAGTATTGCTATTTATTTATGTTTTCTTATGGCCACCAACCAAACCTCAATCAGCGTTAGGAAAAAAACAAAACAACCGTTTATTTCCACATTCATCCTCCAAATAAAGTCGAAACTAAGATGTAGAGATTCGAATTTATACAAGTGTTGTTTGTACCATTTGTCCATCCTTCAAATTCGAACACTGACTTAGTTTGCAGTAAAACATGTAATGGCGAGTATTATCAACATGTTTTTACAAATGGTTACTGAAAATTTAAAAAAATATTTTTCCCCATTACATTTTTGCCGTGTAAAAGTAATTTAACCATATCCATTATATTGTTTCACATTTTATTGGTGATACTATCAATGTTAAATTATTGTACTGTGTGTTTATTATTTATCCTATTATGTATATAAATGAAACCATTATTATAAAAAATATTTTAAGGTAATATTTCTTTTTTTATAGTTATATTTACCCTTAATGAAAATTATTGTTATTATAATCGATTATATTCAGTCAATTTACTTATTTTTTCCTGAAAAGAAGTCTGATTATTCCTTCTTTTTATGTTATTATGTCTATTTTTGTAGGTCTTGTAGATTTTAAATCCTTGCCAAAATTATCTTTTAAGTTTAGTACTTAACAATTTCCATTTAATGTTGCATTATTCTACCGCAACGGAAATTGTAAGTACTCTACAGAATAATTTTAAAATGTGATATTTGTTTTAAAACATACATTTTATACATTTTTATTCTTACCGTTCTTTTATAAATTTAATCTTTTTACTAAACACTTTTGTGTTTACTTTAAGCAATTTGTTGTTATTTGTTAAATATTTCAAACTTATTTTTTTATGTGTATATACTCGTTCATATTTATTTATGCTTTATATTTGTATATATATATATATATATATATATATATATATATATATATATATATATATATATATATATATATATATATAACGTGGTAATATTTTCCTTTTGAAAATTAAGTGTAAATAATATGTAAAGTGGGTGTATAATAATAAAATAAACAATGTGTTGCTTTGTAATTAAAGTTTATTCTTAATTTATCTTTATAATAATTTTTATATCTATCTATCTATCTATCTATCTGATTCTGACAGTTAATAATATTATCGGAAGTCTTTTGTTTTATTCTGAGCGACGCATGCGGCATCTGGTGGTAGAACTGTTTTATGTAGGTACTTTTTGTAAGTACTTAATAAAATGTATAGGTAGGTACCTAGTTATTTTATTACATCTCCCCCCTTGGGGATGAAAATTCATTGTAAAATTTTCACTCGTCCTCCGGATCATCTTCTTGTAGTGAAGGGACTGGTATAAGTTTAGTGATATAATAAAGTTTTTTTTTTTTTTTTTTTCTTTCTTTCTTTTTTTTCCTTCTTTTTTTTCTTTTTTTTTTCTTTCTTGTTTTTTTTTCTTTCTTTCTTTTTTTTTTCGTTCTTTTTTCTTTCTTTCTTTTTTTTGTATTTTTTTTTTCTTGACCCTTTTGAAGTAGACACAGTTTTTTTCAATCCATTTGTTTTTTTCTTTTGAATTCCTTCATTTTTATTCAGATCTCTTAAAGTATCTTCTAATATAATCAAATGTACAACTTTTAATTGTTCATCTGCATTTTCATTCGATTCTAAAACTGGATTCCTGCTTAGACAATCTACTTCTAAATTCTTCTTTCCTGGAGTATATTTTGTTTTATATTTTGTAGTATTTTTTTCTACTTTATTTTTATTTTCATTCTTCAAGCACTGTTTCTGTGTTATTTGCATGTCTTCATTTTTATTCTGATCTTTTAAAATATCTTCTAATTTAACCAAATTAACAACTTTTAATTGTTCATCTGCATTTTCATTCGATTTTAATACTGGATTCCTGCTTAGACAATCTACTTCTAAATTCTTCTTTCCTGGAGTATTTTTTATTTTATCTTTCGTAGAAGTTTTTTCTACTTTATTTTTATTTTCATTTTCCAAGCACTGTTTCTGTGTTATTTGTATGTCTTCATTTTTATTCTGATCTTTTAAAATATCTTCTAATTTAACCAAATTTACAACTTTTAATTGTTCATTTGCATTTTCCTTCGATTCTAATACTGGATTCCTGCTCACACAATCTGCTTCGAAATTCTTCTTTTCTGGAGTATATTTTATTTTATATTTTGTAGAAATTTTTTTCACATGATTTTTATTTTTAATTTTATCACTAGTTCTTAAATTTCCACGTCTTCTTTGATTATCTTCTAATCGTTTTCTTTGATCATCTTCTAATTTTTCTCTCTCACTCCGAACATATTGTAGTAATTGTTTTAATACATCTAATGTTTCATAATCCATTTCCAATTAACAAAATTGTCGTTTTATAACGTGGTAATATTTTCCTTTTGAAAATTAAGTGTAAATAATATGTAAAGTGGGTGTATAATAATA
Organism: Brachycentrus maculatus; assembly: GCF_059751285.1. NCBI lineage: Eukaryota > Metazoa > Arthropoda > Insecta > Trichoptera > Brachycentridae > Brachycentrus > Brachycentrus maculatus. The sequence goes on from NW_028280853.1 coordinate 1,623,307, forward strand.
AAATAAACAATGTGTTGCTTTGTAATTAAAGTTTATTCTTAATTTATCTTTATAATAATTTTTATATCTATCTATCTATCTATCTATCTGATTCTGACAGTTAATAATATTATCGGAAGTCTTTTGTTTTATTCTGAGCGACGCATGCGGCATCTGGTGGTAGAACTGTTTTATGTAGGTACTTTTTGTAAGTACTTAATAAAATGTATAGGTAGGTACCTAGTTATTTTATTACATCTCCCCCCTTGGGGATGAAAATTCATTGTAAAATTTTCACTCGTCCTCCGGATCATCTTCTTGTAGTGAAGGGACTGGTATAAGTTTAGTGATATAATAAAGTTTTTTTTTTTTTTTTTTTCTTTCTTTCTTTTTTTTCCTTCTTTTTTTTCTTTTTTTTTTCTTTCTTGTTTTTTTTTTCTTTCTTTCTTTTTTTTTTCGTTCTTTTTTCTTTTTTTCTTTTTTTTGTATTTTTTTTTTCTTGACCCTTTTGAAGTAGACACAGTTTTTTTCAATCCATTTGTTTTTTTCTTTTGAATTCCTTCATTTTTATTCAGATCTCTTAAAGTATCTTCTAATATAATCAAATGTACAACTTTTAATTGTTCATCTGCATTTTCATTCGATTCTAAAACTGGATTCCTGCTTAGACAATCTACTTCTAAATTCTTCTTTCCTGGAGTATATTTTGTTTTATATTTTGTAGTATTTTTTTCTACTTTATTTTTATTTTCATTCTTCAAGCACTGTTTCTGTGTTATTTGCATGTCTTCATTTTTATTCTGATCTTTTAAAATATCTTCTAATTTAACCAAATTAACAACTTTTAATTGTTCATCTGCATTTTCATTCGATTTTAATACTGGATTCCTGCTTAGACAATCTACTTCTAAATTCTTCTTTCCTGGAGTATTTTTTATTTTATCTTTCGTAGAAGTTTTTTCTACTTTATTTTTATTTTCATTTTCCAAGCACTGTTTCTGTGTTATTTGTATGTCTTCATTTTTATTCTGATCTTTTAAAATATCTTCTAATTTAACCAAATTTACAACTTTTAATTGTTCATTTGCATTTTCCTTCGATTCTAATACTGGATTCCTGCTCACACAATCTGCTTCGAAATTCTTCTTTTCTGGAGTATATTTTATTTTATATTTTGTAGAAATTTTTTTCACATGATTTTTATTTTTAATTTTATCACTAGTTCTTAAATTTCCACGTCTTCTTTGATTATCTTCTAATCGTTTTCTTTGATCATCTTCTAATTTTTCTCTCTCACTCCGAACATATTGTAGTAATTGTTTTAATACATCTAATGTTTCATAATCCATTTCCAATTAACAAAATTGTCGTTTTATAACGTGGTAATATTTTCCTTTTGAAAATTAAGTGTAAATAATATGTAAAGTGGGTGTATAATAATAAAATAAACAATGTGTTGCTTTGTAATTAAAGTTTATTCTTAATTTATCTTTATAATAATTTTTATATCTATCTATCTATCTATCTATCTGATTCTGACAGTTAATAATATTATCGGAAGTCTTTTGTTTTATTCTGAGCGACGCATGCGGCATCTGGTGGTAGAACTGTTTTATGTAGGTACTTTTTGTAAGTACTTAATAAAATGTATAGGTAGGTACCTAGTTATTTTATTACATATATATATATATATATATATACACACATATATATATATATATATATATATATATATATATATATATATATATATATATATATATATATATATATATACATATATATATATATTTATATTTTATGTTCCTTAATATGTACCATAAGGGCTCAAAAAAAACACTATATCTCTTATCTTTTCTGACATTATCAACCCTTTGCCTGGAAAACATTATACATATACACTAGTGAGGAAAAGATTTTTTTATAAATTTATTTAATTTTGTGTACAAATTAATATTGTATTTTATTTATTAAAGTACACATTATCTGAAAATATATATGAAAATCCTTGGAATGTCCTTGGGCATTCCAATGTTATGGGAAAGGGTCAATATATTGTGTGGAATGTTTAATATGTAGTCATCGTTTAGTACAGTAAGATTTAATCTTATATTCATAGTATGGGGAGTGTAGTTGCAAACATTTTATTTTGGTCTACTAAGGCTAGAGGCACACTGGCAACTTTTGATCTGAACGAGTACATGGTTTTGTCATTTAACAGTTGCCAGGTACTGCGTGATTGAGATTTTTTAGTTACATTAACTAAAATATAGCCGATGACAGGTCACCATAAGGAATAGTGTGAATAAAAAATTGCTAGTGGGTCACTATTCAAAGTCAATTAGTATTCATAATTGTTACGAATTTTTATCACCCTAAAATGGAAATATTTTTTACTGTTATTATTTTATTACTTAAAAGAAGAAAACACAACTTATTCTTCTAGTGCCAAGTAGTAGTATCAGATCTGCATTTTGTAGTACTACAAAAACACTCGCATTTATATTACACAAATAATAAATGGTATTTTTTTGCTGTTGCATATTTTGCATTTTTGTATGAGCTGCATAAAAAATATATTAGATATTATTATTTTTGTAATAGACCAGTTATTTTTAAAGAGAATATCAAGTAAATAAAAATAAGACAATTAGGATGATGTTATTTTTTTCACAGTTCTAAGTATTGTTTTTTCAAACGATGGTTTAAATGAAATAAAGCCAAATTATTTTAAATAACATTTTGTGGTGCATTGTTTTGAAAAAAAAATACCTAATCATTTTAATTCTTCTAATGATCCTCATTCACAACCAATGATGCATAAGGTACTGCATCGAATAAGTGCAATCTCAATTTTATCATAAGCCTCTAGGAGGCATATTAGAGTGAATATGTCACTTGTATTTATTTTGACGACCCTCAGCATCGAACCTTGGGTCTCATACACTGTAACCAAATACAGTAACTACTACACTACTAAATTTTTATACTTTATTTTGAAATTTATTGAAAATTTCTATATATCTTGCTATAAAAGACTTTTTGCTTTTGAAATGTACATGATGATCATGTTTTGAGATGTATATTATAATAATGATCAACTTTTTGTTTTGAAATGTATATTATGATGATGATGAACCTTTTGCTTTGAAATGTACATTATGATGATGATGAACCTTTTGCTTTGAAATGTACAATATGATGATCAACTTTTTGCTATGAAATGTACATTATGATGATGATCAACTTTTTGCTTTGAAATGTACATTATGATGATGATCAACTTTTTGCTTTGAAATGTACATTATGATGATGATCAACTTTTTGCTTTGAAATGTACATTATGATGATCAACTTTTTGCTTTGAAATGTACATTATGATGATCAACATTTGCTTTTGAAATTTACATGATGTTCTTGCCTTGCCTTATCCACCATTGGGTATGGACATGACTCAAATAATAGTATTGACTGTTAATCATCAAGATGGTCATAGTTTATCGTATATTTCGGTTTATTTTTTAAAATGATGTATACGTATTTCCTATTTATTTCGAATAAGTTTGATTTTATATAATGTTGTTAGAACATCTACAAAATTATGTACCTACTATATCTGTGTTGTATTCTCCAACTTATATGTAATATTTTACTAATTGTTACTATTAAATATCTATTTGTATGTGCACAATACAGTGCTGCTTAGAATAATCCAAAGTATTTGTTACAATATGTAAGACATAATATTATATCCAATTAATTCTTGTTGTTCCTATTTCATCCTGTAAGTGGTTTCTTCGGTGACATTGCGTTCAGTAAAACCACGGCTTACTAACAGATTGCTATGTTGTAGCCACAACACTATATATTTTTTTACATTTATTATTTACCTTGCTTATTATGCACAAGGTTTATATATCATTTAGTGGATTTTTGTGTCTTCTAACTTTAAAAAATGTTTTATTTAAATCTGTGTTGGGAGGGATAATCTAGTGTGGGCCAATCAGGAACTTCTCAGCATTTGCTCATTGCTGTTCATGCTGTTCACGCTGCTCATTCTCAGAACCCAGACTGTTGACTGTCGTCAGCAGACCTTCTGTTCCACTAGAAGAGGGTTCGGCATTTTGTGTCCTAGTTTGGTTTATGGTACTAATGCCCTTCACTATTTTTATCATGTATGATACTACCACTCATGACAGTTCCTTATGAACTATCACGGATCCGATGTCGGATGGGTCCTCACCCAGGCTCTGCAAAGTGCCTCCAGTTGTTGTCTTTGAAAGCAAGAAACAACACTATATTGTTACAGTATAGACTAGTTTATTTAGTCTTTGTTTTTGGGAAGTATGAAAATAATGCTTGTTAATCACCATTTAAATAAGGACAATTCAAAAATTACTTTCTTATTCTTCTGACCCTGCTTTGCACCTAATAGTGCATAGAGCACTGCATCACGTCTATGCAATGTTAGCTCGGTCGTTTTATGCTCAATCGGCAATTATATGAAGTGATCATAATTTCACCGCTGAGTAATATTTTAATTGCGCTCCAGAGTAATATTCTAATCGCAACCAGGATTTCTAATATGGTACTATCAAACATACTAACCACTACACTATGGAGACGGATAATTATAATTTCAATCATTTCATGAATTGATTCGGCAGTCACTTTGTGGTAAAATCTTATTTACTAACTTATAACCCTTATCCGCACCCAATGGTGCATAGGGCACTGCATTGAATTGACGCAGTGTTATCTTGATCATTACTTACATGAAAGCAAGGTGATCACTCTTGCGCTTCAGGAACCAGTCCAGGGTAATATTAAATAAATATTACAGTGTAAAATCACTAATATTTATTTTTACTCCCCTGGGAATCAAACCCGGGCCCTCCAGCACGGTAGCACTGTGTCACAGTAGATTTTAAGAAATAGTGGTACTAACTAAGTAAAACATTAATTAAAAATCATTTCAATCCCCTAAATAAATAAATTAAAAATTATCATTAAAAAATTATGAGAGTAATATAATAATTCTATTTTACCCCCATTTTTTAACTTAAAAAATATCAATCAAGATTTAAAGAATGAATTTTCCTGCAAGGTTTGTAAAAGCCTTTTTCAGCATGAGGTTAAAAATTGAAGTCCTGAAATCTAAACTACCAATATAAAATAAAAATTGCCATATTTGAGTAATGTAATATGTGCATAGCGACTTGCCTATTGGATTTACAACAAAACGCAATGTCACCATATGTAGGAGGCTTGTTTATGGTTATTTTATAAATGGCAGTACTTTCAGATGCCATAGCATCGTTTTAGAATCAAACGCACCATATTATAATATGTGCTTGATGAGTGTGTGTTGTCCATTCCATGTTATCTTAATTTGTACTTTCTTCCTATTGAGAAAAATGTTGTTAAATGTATATTGATGGAATAAATATATTCAATTTATTTGTTGAAAAATTATAAATGTTTTTCATTATAACTAATTTTACAATTATTAAAGAAAACACTTCGTTTTTTACCACTTGAGTTTTATTATAGACTACATGTTTCAGAAGTTAAACTTCCATCATTCAGGTCTGTATAGAAACTAAAATATAAAATATAAAATTGTTCTATGTTCCTTATTTATAGAACAATTTTATATTTTATATTTTAGTTACTATACAGACCTGAATGATGGAAGTTTAACTTCTGAAACATGTAGTCTATAATAAAACTCAAGTGGTAGAAAACGAAGTGTTTTCTTTAATAATTGTAACATGTCTTACCACAAAGTTAATGCCGAAACAATAAATAAAATAACTAATTTTGATATCCGAATGCATTTTACTAGATCTGTTTTAACAAAAATTTATACGCAATAATATATCAGTTTATCAATGAGTTTTACTATTTCATTAATTGATTCACCATTTCATGGTAATATCTATCCACCATTAATTTAAATTTTACTTATTTGTCCCTGTGGAAGTGGCGTGATGGTTAGTTAGTTAGTTTTTTTTTAAAACAATTTCCAATTAAATATATATTCAAAAACAGTTTCAGACTGATTAGATTTTTCCAAGAAAAATGAGAGCATTTTATGATGTCTGAGATGACTTATATTTTTCTTAAATTCCTATTCACACCGAATGGTGCATAGGGCACCACATTAGATTGATGCTGTCTTAACTTAATCAAGTCACGGTGGTCAGTCCAGCGCTTCAGATTCTTGGATCTTAGGAATTTAATATATTTGATGGAATACAGGTAAGGTAAGTGAAGGAGCTGAGGGTAAAGTAAATTACCGTTATACGGGAAAGGAAATGGATGAAGGATAGGTGGATTAAGGAGAATAACAACAATAGGTAAGGCATTTTGTGTGAGTCTCTCGAAAATAAGACAAATATTCTCTCATTCTAACAATTGCAACTGAAATAGTAACTTTTAAATCTGAGTACGAGGAATAATCCCCTTATTAGATAAACATTCATAAATAATAAAGATTATAATAGTAACAAAATTCTTGTACATATTATGTGTATTTCTTCTTTTATAACTACTTTATTTATTCTAAACCCTGAGATGGAGTGTGCAAGGTTCGTTTAGTAAGAGTTCATAGGCTTGAAAATATATTGTTATTTTTTTATTAATTAAAAATCCAATAACTCGTATGCATCGATATATACCATATCGCTCACTCCTTTCAAGAACGTCATAAATCAAAAATCGTCAATTTTAAGTCGTGCGTGTTTTCGGAATGCCCAGCAAAAGCGGCATATTTTCAACTTAATATTTACCCGCTACTAGGCAGAAAGTATTGTTTTTGCATTTTGAAGAAAAGGTATTGTTTAATTATTTTTTGAAATATACTAAATATTTTTCAAATAGAGAAAGAACCTTCAGGTTTCACCTAAAAAGATGTGTTGCACAGTAAAAAGTTCAATAAGTGGCTTGATATTTATTTTTAATACATGGTATTATATTTTTAAACTTTAAAAACGTTCTCCTGAAAAATCAAGTTTTTTGATTTATGACGTTCTTGAAAGGAGTGAGCGATATGAGATAATAATACACAAATATTTCTCTAAATTATTTTTTATTTGAACATTCAATATCGATTACACATATAGGATATAAAATAATGAACATTGATATATAATCAAAAAACATAACTAGCAAAATATAAAAAAGGTCGTTAACAATTTTCCACATCAGTTATTTTCATACCTCAACAATTTAGGATTCAACAATAATACATCCAAAATTAACTTTCTCAAGCTCAACTTTTAAGCCTTATTTCACCTGGCAATATTTTAAATATATATAATCCAACCATAGGATAACAAAAATAGTTTTTCAGCATATATGTATATGTATATATTTTACTTACAAAGATATTTTTTGTTATCATGTAATCTAATAAACAATTATTATCCATTTATGTTGATTCCTTACATAATTGAACTACATTTTGGCAAATTCTCGTTTGGCTTTTCACTTTCGTTTATTATAACAACTAACATCAAAGGAGAAAGATTGAAGTCATGTTTTTTTATCATTCAATTTTTTGGTACACATGCAAAAATTTTAACGTGCAGGTATCCTAAATATGTCTAATTTATTAATATACAGTAGACGCTCTCTTAACAGGCCTTGACGTGACCGACCCAGGGCCAGATAACGAAAAAGCCGAAAGAGAAGGTAGTGAAAAACACATTTAAAAAACACTTTTGGAAGAATATTTTTTTTCAAAACTATTAGAAAACAGAACTTTTATTCTGTATTACCAACTCACACTTTAAAAACTAACATTTCACAAACTGTAAAAAATGTGTACAGGAAAAAGCCACACATCACTCCAAAAATTCATTCCTAACATTCCTAGAAGAAGCCGGTTAAAGCGACGCCAGAGAGCATCTACTGTATGTCGCAGTTTCTTCTCTAAGCTTTTGGATTTTTTCTAAATTAAACATTTGTCTTCGTTGAATATAATATTTTCATGGTTTAATTTTTTTAAACAATCCTTATAATTAATTCTCTACGTATACATCAAATATGGTATCATTATATTTAAAAATAATTTAATTACCAAAATAATATTATTGGTATGTTGTGAGCGTAAAACCGAGTGAGAAGCAAATTTAAAGTTTGTTATTTATTGTAAAATATAGGTACCGAACAAAATTTTAATAAAATTTTCGCAGTTGTTCAGAGTAAGTTGTTCATATTTTATGAGTAATGTAATAATATCATAATACATTTACTTTCATCAAATCAAATTTAATGAAAGTTTTATAATGTTTTTCTTCAATATTTAGTTGATAAATAAATAAACCTTTTCTCTTCTGGCTAATTATCCTTTTACATTGGAAAATATATTAGATTTTATATTATTTCAAGTCACTTACATACAAAAGTTGACACAATCTTTTTTTATTCTGTTATTTTCAGATTACAGGAAAATTAACAACACATTAAGCTAACCACAAATTCATTTCAATTTTGTATTTATAATATATATAATTACATTTTTTTATCTTCCTGACTGTTTAGAAGGCTATATGGACTAGGAAACCTTTATCAATCAGTTGAAAATAAGTTCAGTAGTATTTAGACGATGAGATGTGAGACATCGGGCGTGTAGGCCGGAGGGCGATGAGGCAAGGGCGGCAGGGGCCCCCGACGTATGCAGGTGCGGGCGGCGCTCTCCAGGGCCCCGCTCACTGTGCGGGGCTCCCCCACCCCATTAGCTGGACGACGAATGCCCCCTGCTAGAGAAGCTCGGAGAGTCTTGCGTTTCTACAAGTCAGATTTAGTATTAGAAATGACAAAAAAAATTACGTTAACCCGTTGAAAGATAAAAAAATGGACATGTTTCATTCTAATTTTCTGCAGTTTTATATGCTAAAGCTCTCACAGTCTTTTAATTTCTTAGAATTTTTGTTTTCATTTAAGGTCATTAACTATTATTGCAACCAATGGTGCAAAGTGCAATATCCTTTCTGGTAAAATAGATTCACCAGAACTGGTTACCCGCATCCATTTTAGGGTACCGCAGAGGCAAACGCGTTATAATCAACTTTTTCAAGTACCTAAATGTAATACTGATTTTGCCAGAAATACTACAATTAACCGCATTATGGATACTTAATAAAATGTTTAATGACGTAGATATATTTGGGAAAAGCACTAATTCCATAAAAAATGACATAAGCAGGAAATTAGGTGAATGATTGATCGTTGCCGTTTGTTCAACAAGCCAACTGTTTATAATCCCTGTTTGTTGGATGATTTATGTTGACATGGAATAGGTACTACACACACACACACACACATACACACACACACACACACACACACACACACTCACCCCAACCAACATAACTTTCATAAGAATAGCATTATCGGAGGATTTTTTTAATTGGCCATAGTTTTGTTAATTAATGTTGTATAATATATTGTTTTGTAGTGGCTGTAAAAATCCCAAATAAAAAAAATTAAAAAAAGCATTTTATGGTTGTAGTTATATTTTGATTTTAATTGCATAAAGCTCTCAGTACTTCACTTGACAATTTGTTAATATTACCGTGAAGCAATCATCAATCTAATATTCTATTTAGTGTATGTTTTTTTTATTAACACACAATATGTACTTGGATTTAACTGCCAAGGGATTATTATTAACACTATGCTGTCTGTTGTCTTATGAAACCTATTGGGCAAATGCCGGTGACACCGTATTGGTACTGTGTGTAAAACTATCGGGAAAAACCACTGGCGACGAGTGAAAAGATCTGAACCAGTCCTAGCAGGGCAAAACAAAATAACCCCAATGAGACGGCATTGTGTTAATATAATATTTCCTTTTTGTTTCTATTGAGAAAACTAATATTTTTATTGATTTATTTTATTCCCATTGGAATGTCATGCATGGTAGCTAAACATGCTAACATAATGATGCAAAGCAAACATCAATGTTAAATGAATTACAATATACAAAGCTGATAAGTACAAGGAAGTTGTAAGAGCTAAAGTTAGTATCGTTGGTTTATTGTTACTAATCAAGTAGAAGAAGACAGCCAGAAATAATTTACAGAAAGATACAATTGAGGATTAGTCAAAAGCAGAAAGGGGGCGAAAGAGAAGATTGTTGCACATTTATCTTGAAAGGAATAGTTCAAATAAAGAAAAATAATTTGTGTATCACAAAGCTGTGTGTAAATACATAAATAGATACTTATCGGGATAGTACCATTACCTCTACTTGACTGCGCCACTTGTCCGCTGCATGTCGTGCTAACTCCATTCTCTTTTGCTTCTTTATCTGATGTTTCTTGTATGCCATTTCTATCACAATAAGCAACACTCCACCTGCTATACCGGCCGCTACTAATATGAACACTCCTGCCATGTTCTTTAGGCCTAGAGTGTTTGGCGTTTTCTCAAATTGCTCACATTGCTGAACATTGCCTTGTAGTATCCATAAGTTGTCCAATGATTCCATAAAACCGCCTAGAAGACAAAATAAATTCGTATTGATAATGAAATTAAACTTGCAGTTGTTAAATTTGCCACTATTTAAATATTTCGATTCGTAATAATAACTCCCAAAAATTATCCATGAAGAATGTTATGTTCGCAAAAAAACATTTGTTAACTTTATATAGGTGTACTTATTTCTATAAATAGAGGCCTATGAAACAGACACCAAAGAATTAAGATGATAAAACCAGTAATGAGTATTCCGACAACGATAGGGAAAATTAAAAAAATTCAGTGCATGATATGTATGCAGGGAAAAGTCATATGCTGCATTTGTTTGAAATATGGTGTTGGAAGTTGATGCTAGATATTCCTTGAATGGCAAGACGCACAAACATCACCGTCCTCTAGAGTTCCTAGGAACTATAAGTAATTTAAGACACTTTATGACAAAACGAAATCAGATACTATCCTACTTTGAACATACTACTAAAATTAATGAGAAGAATCTTAGATCTGTTATAACAATACACTTACTCTCATGAAAGTCTAATATCGCCAGTGTAACAGCATCAGCCCAAGGAGATCCTCTCTGCAACCCGACCCCATATCCCGATCTTCCAAACAGCTCTCCAGCAGTCACCAACTCACAGTCCTGAGCAGCCTCAAATTCAAGGCGGGAGGAATCCCAGATGAAAGCCATCAGCTTACTGTTTTATGTAAAGAATGCAGATTAGTTGACTATTTTGTCTTACCTACTAGTCATAGAAGAATTGCTGATGAGAATTACATATAATTATAAAAAAATAATTTAAGTAGGTAACCCAAAAAGTTTGAATGTATAGTAGTAAAGGCTTGTTTACAGGTAGGAAAGAAATAATCAAAACCAAAAGTAATCAGATTATATGAACTTTGGAAATATTATTGTCTTTGGTTTTATTAAAAAAAATATATAAATATTTTTACCCAATCTTTACATCTCTAATAGCATCCTCAGCAGTAGCATAGTTATTGGCTTCCATAGTCCTGTACATATTGGACAACTCTACTTGCCGCCTGAAGTACATATCCACCGCAGAACCTCTAACTGTAGCACATGTCAAGTTTTCCATCGTATTACGCAGCTAAAATTAAGATTTTAAATTTTCTTATTATATTAGGTCACCATTAAAATAACAGTGAATAAAGTCAAGGTCCTTAGCCTTGTGACTGCCCAGACCATATATTCTTAATATCAAAATATGCTTTTCTCTTTTAAGACATCTTATATATCTTGATATAAGGCCCTCAGAGGATTAATCTTATAAAACAAAATTATTTATAATGAAGTGGTCAAATTAGAAGTGCATATATAAATAGGTGTAATTCAATAATAAGTAGAATGGTGAATGTTACGGCGTATAAAGTGATCACTTAAGCCAGCTAATACCAAACCGTAAGCCTTATAAATGCCCAGACTACCATATTCCCTTTGATTAAGACATCAAAAAAAGTTATATCTCTATTGAAATTTCTTATATATTTTGATCAATAATTATTGATAGCTAATGCCTTTGATTATAAATTAATATTTCTGTTTCAAATTTTGTAGCCTTTGCTGTAAACATTTCGTTTGCTTCTTCCTTAAAAAGAAGTCCAAGTAGATTTTTTTATGAATTATTAAATAAATGAATTGGTAAATTATTTCTCTCTAAACCTGTCTGGTGAAAACGATTTAAGGTTGAAGATTCATATTTACCCTAGCGTCATTAATTCCGGTCAGCTTGGTTTTGGGACGTTCCAACACGAGGAAGGCAGCTAGGTTGGCAGTGTAAGAAGCCACAATGATCATGGCGAATCCTGCCCAAACCATACCAAGCACACGAGCTGAGAAACTTCGAGGTGTACCTGGATCAGAAAGAAAAACATGTACATACAAATTCAAAATGCACGTATATTTTTAAATAAATAAATTTAAATAGCTGTTAAGCATTGAAGAAATATGTTTTGATAGATTTTTTTCCCAATTCTGAAATTCCAATCAAAATTGCATTCGACTTCTGTTAATATGAAAATTGACCTATTGGTGCAGTGTTCACTTAATCATTAATTACATGAGGGCAAAATGATTAGTTCTGCGCTCCAGATTCTTGGATTTAGGAGTGGAAAATTTTTGTTGAAAGTGAAGGACATTACGGCTATGTAGGAAAAGAAATGGAGAAGATAGCAATCATCTCAAGGGTTGGTATTTATAATTATACTGGATGCGTAACTTATATACACTTGCTTTTGTAACCCTTGAAAACAAACTGATTACCATACAATAAAAATTCCTGATAGCACTCCCTTCATACTCCACTCATATTTTAGAATGCTCTACGAACAATTGTTATTATTTACCTTCTCCGATTCCACTGTTTAGTAGTACTCCCCAGGCAAACCAAATAGCGCTCGATAAATTTAACGCATCTTCCTCGGTTCCATCCGTGTTGGCAACTTTGAACCGTCCAAATGGTGAGAATCTATCCAACAAGTATAGAACCAGCGCTACAACGTGGACCGACACCATCACCAATATCCACAGAGTGTTGGAGAACGGTTGCAAGAAAGATACAAGTGTTGATGACCTCGATGGCTGGAAAAAAAAATTATCTCAATGACCTGATTTTTTGGAAATCAAAATTATTTAGAGCTGTTGAAATGTGGACCTTACCTTTTTTTCTAGTATCGTAATTCCTTGGTATTTGAAAGGCTTACTAAATTCAATAAACTCTGCTCTCTCAGGATTGATAGTCAGCGGTGCAACAATCATGTCGGCTCTTTCATTTACCAGCTCACCTTACAAAAGTTTGACCAATTTAATTAATGTATAATGGATTAATGAATTTGTTCTATCTATACAGAAGATGAAATTTCCTAGAACTTGTACTGTTGTAGATTAACAACCTGTCGTTGGCTGGTTTTTCACTTTATTTATATCCCACAATCAAGAACCACATTACTCAAATTTTGTAAAGTTTTAAAACAAAAGATTTGAATAAGTTCAGAAATATTTTGAATTAATTAATACATAGAATAATCACTTTATCCAGCCAATGACAAGTATATTCCTATCTCAATATAAACTTCTTTGTCTTTTTTAAAAATTTTTGAAATATCAATATTTCAATAAAAAAAATACATAAAAATAGCCCTTAGGTGACATAAAATCCAGCATTTTGGAAGAAAATATTTGAGCATGGTAAAAAAATTGCTCTTCTTCTTCTTTTTCTAGATCCTTAGGATCTGTTTGTGCCTCCGCTTGTAGCTCTTGGGATGTTGACTCCCAGCTGTCTTTCCACCTTTTTGAAGGTCTGCCTGGGGGTGTACGTCCTTCAGGGATTCCTTGAAGGGCGATATGTGGTAGCCGGTCCCAAGCCCGGATGAGAAAGGAGGACGGTTTATAGACTAGGCTAGCTACCTATCTATAAATAGTAAAAAGGCTCATAGAACCGCCTCAAAAGCCTCGAAAAAATATTGCGTCTACATATATTATGAATTTGAATTTTTCTTCAACATTAGTTTGGTAAAATAATAAAATAAGTTATTAAATTTACCAATGAGTCCGGTCCATTCCTTTTTAGCGCCAGCAGCTGAAGCATTTTTCATGATGTAATTCCCAAATTGTCCGTCAGGGGATAGAGCAACGTGGTAAGTAAAATTTATGGTTCGGGATAGTTCCTTTAAGAGATCAATGCAATATCCTTTGCAGCAAAACATATCTGGAATACTTATACTATTTACTTAATACACTTTATATGGCATTACATGATATATTCACAAGTTTGAGATAAACTTAAAGGTACATCTTAGATCAAATACTCCAGATTTGAGAATAATGGAATATATTTTATGAGATTCAGAGGATATAAGTGAAGGAGCTCAGGGTGATGGATATTAAAAATAATAGTTTGTTGATTTGTCATGTGCCATTTTTGTGAATTATCACCTCAAGGGTGCTATATAAAAAAAAATTGCATTGTGGAAAATTAAATGGAGAATAAATAACAAATAGAAAAAGAAAAATAGTAGAGATGCTAGAGCACTCTGGATTGAATATACGCACTCTCCCATGTAACATGGATGCCGTTAATTTGTAGTCATTTGAGTCCTTTGAAGTAAATAAAGATCAGTATTTTAAAGGTGATCACAATAACATCATAATTGTCATTACAACAACAAGTAATAAAATATATTTTACATTTCATTTTTATGAAAATATTTTTTTACCTGTTTCGTCATTGCTGGCGTTAAAGTGGGGACATGGTATTTCATTATGAGTGCAATGCTCCCCATCATCAGGGTTTATCCTCCGAGCGTAAACAAATGGTTTCTCTTCGATAGTCAAAACCTTCAAGTGAGTGGGGATCATGAAGCCTTCAGGCTTAGATTTGCTTTTCCCCATCCACAATATTTGGGATTCATCCAACTTTAGCTTCATCCTTTTTTGTTCCTTAAATATCATTTAGAACATTATGATTACACCAAGTAAGAGGGAAGAAACTATGATATTGCAATGCGAGTCCCTAGAAGGACAGTCAGTAATTCCTAATGTTATAACAGCAATAATATTATTCGGGTTAGATCCATTTCATTTGGAACAAAATGGCAACCTAAAATTTTGAGATGGAGACCTTGGGAGAATAAAATAGGTGTAAGAAGACCTCAAAAAATATGGTCCAACGACATTGCCGCTGTGGGAGGTAGAAACATACTGCAAACAGCAACAGACCAAAAAAGAAATGGAAGGATACGGAAGAGACCTATATCCAGCAGTGAAGGACAGAAGGCTTAAGAAGAAGGAGAAATTATTATGCAAACATTAATTACTCAATGAAATAAAACTTACAGTTGCAAAGAAATATTTTCCAACAGCCGGCTGATCTCCCGGAGAGCGAACATTGACCACTTCATATTCGGCGAATATTCTATCTCCATTATCATCAAAAGCAACTTTCCCTGTGGCGCCATTGAGGATCTCCTGTTTCTTGATGTATTCAAACAGCGTTTTCCCAGTTTCCCAAATTGAGCCTGAGTTATCACAGTCTTTGGGAGCTTCGAGTATTTCTTCCGTTTGGTTCATTTCCCTTATAGCGGAAGCGAGAACATAACTAGAACAATCCAATAAACCAAACAGAAATATTAATTTCAAAGGTATGTAATATGTAAAAAATCAATTCAGTTAGAGTAAAAAAAAGAAAATTTAATCTGGTTGGAAACTTTTATGCATGATCATAAAAATATAACATTATGCCATATTTTTTACAAATGTATATGTACAAATAATAGTTAAGACAGCAGCAGGCAGCTCTGTGATTGGAGCGCTATGTGCAGCGCAGTCAAAGGTTAACTGGAGAAAAGTCATTACTTCGACAAGGGTCACAACCCTCAGTAATGAAGGGTAAGACAGAGAAGAATATGTATATATCTTACATGCTATCCTGTATGTGAGCCTGTTCACTTGTAGCATTGACCAGACGTAGTCCCAGAAGACCAGCGGGGACATTCTTTGCTGCAAGGGCTTGTTCCGTTACGAGCCAAACAAAACCAGCTTCAGTCATGTTTAGTCCTGCCGCATCTCGAAAAATTACTTCGGCATCAGTTTTACTAAAAATAAACACATAAATAAAAGTTCTCTCAAAAAACAAATTAAATCGTTTGACATTCATTAAATTACCATTTACACATCTCATAGCAGATTTCATATATAAATAAATATCTACATAATAATGTAGATAAATATAAACAAACAATATTCTGTGTTTATGATTTCTGGTGACCAACCTTGCATACATCAGGTATACTCGCGCCTGCGCTCCCTTGAGATCTTGCAGCTGGTCAGTAAAACTTTCCAGACCTGGTTCAAATTCAATGACTGACTCCACAATTACCTTAATTTCCACATCATCTTCCAAAGATTGTGAAGTTGTCTGGAATCTAAAAAAAAACACATTGAAAACCACTGATCTACATATTTTCATGAATATTTGGACAACCATATGAATTGTATGTTTTAACTTATCAGTCATAACTTCTCAACTCTTTTATTATAATATGCAAACAATACAACATGCATTTTTGAATATTATTCAAAAGAAAATCCACATTTCTTTAGAAGAAAATCATTTGTTTTTAGAATATTAGTTCCAAGTGAGAAACAAAAAAGGTTGTTAATATACCCTATATTTCAAGATCTGAGAATTCAAGCAATATTTGTGTTCAATTATTAAAAGAATAGTGAATATTACAGTGCATAAAGTGATAATTTAAGCCAGCTAATGCCAGGTCATAAGCCTTGTGAATGCCCAGACTCCCCCTGACTTTACTTTCCTTCGTATAAAAAATTATTAGTTTCGTTAAGATAATATCAAATATAAAAAAATATTAAAACAACACTCTCCTTATCATTCATCGTTCACTTTCTGTAATAACAATTGAATTAAAGTGGTATTACACAAAGTGAACAATGAATGATAAGGAGAGTGTTATATTACCATACCACAAAGTTAACAATGCTTTTAAAATACAAAATACAAAAAAATATTGTCTATAATTCATTTTATCTGAAAGTTTTCAAACCTTCCCAACAATGCGCGACCATCAGTGTCTGAGCTGTGGATAAATATGACCTTCATGTAGTTGAGATGTCTCAGCAGGTCCACCCACACATCTGCCTGGTGAGAGTATGGGGGCACAGTCCTGAGGAATGACACGTGGATGTTTTTGTCAGAGAAAGCGGAGTCTCGGGATGAGATTCCAATTACCGGAATATGGTAGAAGCCGCTTGTATAGGATACAGCTGCAGGACTCAGCTCTCCAGTCAGAGGATGAGAAACAACTACAGCGTAGACCTGAAAATTTTATATATGATGTTCTGTATTATATGTATATAATAAACAATGTAGGGTATTTATAATAATATAAATTATAATGTCGCTCTAGATTCACAGCAACCTTTAATTTTTGAATAAGCTAACTTCATTCAGATTTAATATGTATGTAAATACCTAAATTTCAAAAGTACGGTTCACCATACTACAATTCAGGTACCATAGTACAACATCATTAAAACATTTAGTATTTTATTGAAGTGTTGAATCTCCATTTCCACGAATTTTCATATCTTTCAATAAAAAATTCTTAAACCAGTAAAAAAAGTATGCATATTTAAATATTACCAGCCAAAAATATATAACATTTGGCATTTTTTGTCCTTCAATAATTAAATTTACACATGAAAAAGATAAGCTGCTTTCTTCCAATTTTTTAAAATAAAAACAATAAAAATGTTTTATTTATTTATGCCAGTTTTAACTTTTAGAAAAATACAATAAACAGTTAAAGTATTAATAAGTAATATTAATCAAGAATGTGAAATGTGAATTTTGAAAGTATACAAAACATATCAGCTTCTACATAGAGATGTGTAGAACATATTTGTTAATACAGGTAATGATAATGATAGAGTACCAAAGATATAACAGAATTTTATGGATATATAAATTTACTATAATTTAACATACCCTCTTTGCAATTAGGTCCTTGCAAACGTTCAAAGCAGTCCTTATTGGGTTTGGGTCCATAAGGATTGCAAAATCATAATATGTTACACCACGATGCACATAAGTTTGCTCAAAGTTGAGACGCTGGAATCATAAATAATTGTACATTACAGCTACTGATGTGCTGGTTCCTGATAAATATCACTTATCAGTAGGGTTACCAGATTTCTGAAATGTTCAACCGGAATACCCACCAGAATACCAGCATGCAGTATAGTGAAATAAGTTCTTATCCTAAATAATCCTTCACAGTTCATTATTTTTAAACTTTTATGTCGACTTTAATCAAATTTAATTTTTACCGGAACGTTAAGTAAACTGGCCGGGACACCGGGATTTTGTCTGAAAACCTGGACTGTCCCGGCCAAACTGGGACGTCTGGCAAGCCTACTTATAAGGGACACAAGTCAATAATATTATTTTTATTGTGCTTATCAAATATTCCTTAATTTAAAAATACTCACAGCAATTGTTTCCTTGAAGTAAAATTGAGATTCATTGCTGGATAGAACGCCTCCAATATTATAATAATTTGGGTTAGCAGCAAATGCTGCACCCAAAAATAATACGTCCAATATTATTTTACCAAGTGATCTGTTTGACAAAACAATATTTTTTAAATATCTTATTTTTTATCTTCTTGTGCAAAATAAATATACATTGGAAATTATGAAGCAATATTACAGAAAAATATTACGACTTACTGCAATATGGAGGGATAAAATAATAATAAAATACCTAAATTGATTTTATATACTTACTTAATCATCTTGTATTAATTTTTAACGACTTTTGGTCTTCTTCATTGGGGTATTTCTTACTAGTTTAGATTTTAAGACATCAAAGCAAATCTGAATAATACAATATTTTCTTTTGCCCTCTCCGTCTGGTGATTTCCGCGCAGCTGAAAATGGGCGGGACTCTCGCTACGTACGTACTAAGTAGGGCATGTTTCCATAGCAACCCTTCTACAGCTTCCGATCGATCGCATTTTGTACCAAAATACGATCTTATATTAAAATCTAAAATGCATTTTAATACTTCATTTATATTTTATTTTTCGCTCTTATAAAATGATATTTCGTTTTTAGTTGCATATTTCAAAAACGTTATCGATTTAGTACTTATATATTATTCCGACATCCGGTGTATGCAGTGCCTTCCACAAAATCCATTTAGTATTCTGCTGGAAGATAAATTTAGGTAGCTAGGTACCTTGTATCTAAGCAACCTTACAATATCAAACATTCAATATGTGATGTAAAATGAAACTGTGCAAATGAATTAAATATTTCAATTATTAAGTATACGCTTCAACTAATATTACAGTCAACAACGTGACGTACTGACCTAGAAATATAAACTTATAAATTATGATAATTCACTTATACACTTATACAGAAATATAAACTTATAATTGACTCAAAATAATTATTTTTTTTTTAATAAAATAACTCATAATTATAATAATAATAATAATTATAATAATAATAATAATAATACATAATAATAATAAATACATTAAAATAAACTGTAAAACTGTAAAAAATACGATTTTAATTTTTATTACGATACAATGTAAACAACAACAAACAAAAATCGATACCTATTCTTTAAATGAGTAGGTACATATAAATTTGTAGGTATCCGCGGAAAAAAATTACTTTGTGCAATTTAATATAGAAGGCATTGGTAGTCGGGAAAATGGCAACTTTACTTAGAATCTTTTAGCCTGAAATTTTACATGGCTTTAAACGAGACATTCATCATTTTATCTCAACTATTCCTTAAAGATAGAATGAGTAAAATGATATTTTCTATTTTCATTTAAATATAGAACGCGCCACGCATTTCCCAATTTCCTGTCTACAATTCGTCCAATTTTCCCTTCAGTTTGCGGCGAGTTTCGTGGCGTGTGGTTCGTTCGTCGGCTGAGGCGATATTTGAAATGCGCGGGAGCTGTCAGTTTAGAAATTGCTATGTAAAATTGTGAATTATAAAATTCTTGTTTTGTCGTTGAATATAAAATAATAATTAAAAAGCCTCATTTTCTATCATTCTACAAGTTAAAGTCTTAACTACTGCCAGTGTTAACGTTATATTCTCAAACTGTTTGACACTTCTCATTTTGACAGTTCGTCGAAAATCGATTGATCGTTCGTATATTATATAATTTAATTAAACCACCGCCGGCTCTTTTTCAATTGCTGTGTTTTAAATAAACACGCAGTTTTTATTTACCACCGAAAATGGCAACCACAAGCGTTCAACAACCGAAGTTTTCGTAAGCCTATTTTTTATTAGCCTCATATTGTACCGGAATGAATGTTATGTGGATGTATTATTATTTATTTTTATTACTTACCATTCCCTATATCATTTCATTATAGCAATATTCTTTTTTATTTCATTACTTCACAATATTTATCAGTGAAAAAAACCCTTTATTTGTTATGGTGGATAAAATGACAAGTCATTGACTTTTTTGCCAGACATGTTATCTTTGTGACTATTGCTGTCAAATTTGTATTGCAATATTTATTTTAGGATCCTATAATTTTGACCGTTTGTCCGTTTGACATTCGTTTGATAATGCCCTAACAAGGCGAAACAATTGTCACAATATAATTGTTAGTAAAATACAACTTAGTAGACTCAAAAAATCTGTGTTTGATTTATAATTAATACATAAATTAAAATGGAGTTCTACAAATTAAACGCCAAATCAATAAATAAAAAGTATGACGTTAATTCATATTTACATTTTATAGAAACATTTGTATCGATTTAAGAGTCGGGTTGTGGTGCCGTGGTTAGTGTCATAGATTCTAAGTGAGAGTCTTTGGGTTCGAATCCACTCTGCCACAACTTGATTTCCATTTTTAAACACAAGTTACATAGGCTTACCTGAAAATAGGATTGAATCAACTTATTTGATCATGTCAAAAAATACAAATATTTATTTAAAAAATATTACTAATAATAGCTGTTCTGTATACATTAAACAGCTGTCGTTTTAATAATATTTTAAGTAATATTTTAATACTATTTAATAGCTGTTCATTACACAGACTGACAAGTTTCAACTTACATTATTTTATTACATTTCTAGTAATTTGGGAAGAAACCCAAATTACTGAATATGTAATAAAATATTTAATTGAAGAAAATAAAATTATTCAAAAGAACCATTTCATTAAATTACAGCTAATTGTTGAATGTGGGTAGATGATTTAAACTAAACATTTAACGATTTTAATATAAAAATAAAACGCTCGTATAATACCACTTTTTGAGTTTATTAATGTAAACACGGCTAGTTTCGAGAAATACAGATGTTCTCATCAACAGGTGATTGGATTGAAACAACATATTGAATGGTATAGTTGGTTTTTGGGCTTTTTAAGTAAAATGATTCCATACTACTCGATAATGTTCTTATATTCATATATGAAGGGAACGTAATAAAATTTTACCCTTGGGTCCATGACAATTTCTTTTTAACTCTTACCACTCTGTAGGCCAGACAATCTGGCCCGTATGATTCTAGTAGGCAGCTCCGTGGGCCACTATGTCTGGCCCGGCGCAGGTATAACTTTAATCACTGATTTCTCTATCACCCAAGTATATTCTACTAAAAAATATTTCAGATAAATACATTTAACCTTAATTAACATGGTCATACGAATTGCCAGACAGAGTGTCCCAAAATTAGGGTAATTCAATGGTAGAAAAACGTCGCATTTTTTTGATCAGAGTAGCTGATCAGTTATGAGAAAAAATGGTCAGAGTGGAAAGGGTTAAGAATAGGGGGTATATTTTAAACTTGGATGAATAAATTTAAAAAACTTAAAATAACAATTTATTTTAAAGAAATTGTTACTGAATTCGGTGTTTGTATTCAATCATTTAAAGCTGATCATGCCAATCACTGCATAAATTTGGTTCTGTATTGCGTATTTCTAGCGTCTAATATATTTGACATCAAAAACTTAAGCTGTAAAAAATATAAACTGAAAAAAGGGACAGTTAACCATTTATCACATCTCAAGTATGTTATAATGTACCTGAATAGGTATATGTATGTTATAATGTACCTGTATAGGTATATGTACCTGTATGTGTATACAGAGGCGTGCATTCTATATAGGCAGAAAAGCAGTGCCTACCCTGGAGTACCCGCGTTCCATATAGAAACACGACCAGTGCCTACTATGCCTTATCCTTACCCAACCATACTGCCTACTCTGATTAAAAACTCTGCACCCCATTGCCTATACATCACTTTAATAATATATTCCAAAATAAATGTATTAAAAATTAAAAAAATCTTCAAATGAACTGTTTTATAATAAGAACATAGATACAACAAAGGATTAAATTCATATGTTATACTTTTGCTTTTTAAAAACACCAAGTATCTTTTGAATTTTTTTTTTCATTATTTTAAATTCTTTTGCATTACATGACATAAATTTAAATACAAAAATATATGAATAAAATATAAACATAAATACAAAAAAAGATCCCAGAAAGGCATGGCCTGTGTGTGGGTATACAATATAATTTAGGTCATAGTAAAGGGTATAAGGGTATAGGTATTATAAGTAGAACTAGAATAATAGTGTTAAGAATGATACCACAGACTAATAATCGTTGTCTTATTTGATTCAATAGATGCTGCAAAGAATCAATGTATTATTATTTTGATTATTGATATTATTTTTTGACATCTCATCAAAGATGAAGAAGAATATGGAAGTCTGGGCATTTACGGGGCTGACGACCGTCATAGGCTGGTTTAAGTGATCACTTTACACACGTGTAACATTCACCAATTCTACCCATTATTGACAACCACACCACTCAAATTCTTGGAAGTTCTGTATATATAAACCAATTTAGAAACCTTGTTCTTGAATCACTAGAACTTCACTAGAGACATCTATTGGTGAGATGTAAAGAAGCTTTTTACTAAGCAGAAACTCTTATATTAGTATGTGAGGTCCGAATCCTGGATTATAATCACACACATGAGAAACGCCAGAAAATATCATTTTCATTTTTATTGTTTAAGCTTATAATTTGACCAGACAATAATATGAAAGTAACTCCTGTAATTGGAGATAATCCAGATTTTGTGAACAAGTATTTGGACACACTCAAAATGTTGTTGATTATTGATTACATGATGGCAATGTATGCGTCTCTCGCATCAGATGTCAATAGAGAATAATTTGTAGACATATTTAATAATTGAAAATGCAAAAGTTTTCATCATCGGGAATCAAATATGATACCTCTTTTATAATATTGTGGTTAAATGAGCAAACTGTAGATGTATACTTAAATATTAGTGATTAATGCATTTATTAATTTTGTTTGCTAACATAATCAGAATGTCTCATTATGTTCCCAACAGTTTGGGAACATAAAGAGAATGGACAAATAAAGAAGACAGGTTGTGGTCCCATGGTTAATGTCACATTCTCTAAATCAGCTGTTCTAGGTTCAACCCCCCCCCCCATTCTGCCACAACTGGATTCCTATTCTCAAACACAAGCTGCTTTGGCTTACCTGGACTGCTTTGAATGGAATATTTTTGTTTGTTCCAAGAATAAATTATTAATTTAAAATTATAATAATATAAATTTTTACATTAGGTCATTTTAAATTAGAGGATTAAAAAAAAATCATCCTTACGGTATATCAGGAAATGCATATTTAAAAAATTTTTTTTTTTTTTGTATAATATACATACAAATATTATTTATATTTTATTATATTTGTTTTTTCAAAATCATTCACTCTCATGTTGGAAATAGATCAGTCTAATTTACGCATTTTCATTTACGAAATATCTGAAACTTCGAAAATTCGGAAATATACAAGATATCAAAAAAAAAATATGTGTATGTATATATAAATATATATATATATATATATAAATATATATATATGTATATATATATATATATATATATATATATATATATATATATATATATATATATATATATATATATGTATATATATATATATATATATATATATATAAATATATATATATATATATTTATATATATATATATATATATATATATTTATGTATATATATATATTTTTTATTTTTTTTAATTTTTTTTTGAAAAATTTAATACACAAATAAAACCGATTCAGTCATCTACAAAATGTTATTTTTAATGTTATGCAGTTGAAATACTGATTTAAAATTAATGGTTTTAAAAAATCTAAATAACAATTATCTCAGATCGAATTTAGATTTTCTTTACGCATAGTGCCCTGTAACATACTAACTAGAATTTCTATAAAATTTAACTAGAGGATGTTCTCTGTTGTGTATATATGTATGTATCTTTTTTCTACAGAAATAGTGGATACTTATAGGTACAATACAGCAATCAAATAACATAAAAAGGCCCACGCAACGTATGTATCGGGTTGTAAGTAACCACTTATTTACAAACCAGATTTGCAAACATGTGGCTTAATGGTACTGGCCTTGAGTCAAGTGACCGACGGAATCGAGGACCGTGGACCGTCCTAATTGATGGTACTCTATTCTCTATAGACTTTTGATGACATCTAAGTAAGTTCTTTGTATTTTATATGGTGGACGGTCGATTCCGCTCAATTGGGCCGCCTGGTTTTTGGTGAACCGCTTATTTGGGCCGAATTAAGAGGGACGGAAACCAAACCAAAACTAATAGTAATTTATGTCTTGCACAACTAGAGAGATTGTGTAAATATTATAACTCCTCTTTCCAACTATGTTATTGTTTGTCGCTGATAATTGGTGAGCTTTAATTCCAAAACCATACCCAATTGCTTTGTTATTTACTTTTTTAAACCTTAATACATAATTGAGGAATAATAATTGTTAATTTGTAACAAAAATGACACGGATTTTCAGTGTGCTTTATTTTATTCCCAAAACTGATACTATGGTAATTTTTTACTATACAAATCCGCTTTATGCCTTATTTATTGGGTTATTGACGTGTTTTTAACTGAATGACACGTGATTATTATCTAAACAACCGTATATAATCACATATCGTAAATTTGATTAAAATTTTGTATCGATAACAGATTTATACCATAAAACAGCGTTTACAGAATTTTCAGCTAAAATTTGAACAGCGTTCTTAAAATTTTTACGTAATTTATTCACCAAAACTGTCTCCAACCCTTTTATTAAAACTTATTATAACCCTTATCCGCACCTAATGGTGCATAGGGCACTGCATCAAATTGACGCAGTGTTATCTTTATCATTACTTAAATGAAGGCAAGGTGATCACTCTTGCGCTTCAGGAACCAGTCCAGGGTAATATTAAATAATTATTACAGTGTTAAATCACTAATATTTATTTTCACCCCCCCCCCCTGGGAATTGAACCCGGGACCTCCAGCACGGTAGCTAAACACTTTATTAAAACATTTTATAATTATTTATAATTTAAGTGTAGTTAATTTTTACTTCTGGGCTTAATATTTCTAACGATACTAGCATTCTGAAATCAGTGAAATCCGTATTGTCAAAAAGTTAATGTGACCAATAACGAATATTTTTTTCCTTCCAATAGGAGTAAAGTTAAATTTATCGACATTTGACTTATCTATATAGATATAGCTTTCGGGATCGATCTACGGACGACATACTCTGAATATAATTCAATGCTTTAGGATGCAATGATGAGAATAGCAGGTTTCGAAATGTTGAAAATCAACAATTTTCCTATCAACGCAGACACGGACAAATGAATAGGTCGACGACCAAATATCCAATCAGATGCCATATCGATTTTATATCGACTTGACAAAAAAAATGCTACCCAATCCTAAATAAATCGATCACGTTTGTGGCCATCGTTATTATTGTTTAATTAAAAAAAAAATACACAAAAAGGAAACATTCGGGTTGCGTAAACAAACTTCATCTTAAAGTCGAACTAGAAAGCTCTCTTACTCGAAACCTTCCCTCTGGAATTATGAACTCTTCCATCCCTAATAAGTTTCAGAGATAATAGAACGGCAATGTACTAATTTATACATAAGTGTTTCTTTTACCATAAACTATTTTCTTACGAATGGTATACTTATAAAATTTTATCCAAATAATGTGCAAACGATGCGATTACCGCGAATCAAATTTAGGAAGGCTACCACGAGTACCTTAGCCGCCTATTTTTTGTATAGAATTTTATACATTATCATTCGTGAGTTTAGAGTTTATTGTAAGAGAAATATTTCTGAAAATATTTTGCGAAATAATGCACTGTAAATCCTCACCGTGTTGTCATCGACCATCAGAGTTTTCCAACCCTGAAATATGTGCCTTGAAAAAGGTTTTCAACCCTCGTATTATATAATTTCATTCCGTAAATTACATTTTTTTGTGACATCTTGGTGTTGTTTTCTTATGGTTTAACGCTTTTGATTGAACCGTGACTGTCTCATATCGTGTTCGCTTTATTCTTTTTTATTTATATTTCAGTTAGCAGAACACAGCAAAGAAATATGTAAATATTGGGTAAAGCAAAACATTACTTACATAATGTGTCAATTCACACTGTGCACTATGTGATCGTGTTGTACTAATAAAGAATATAAACACCGAAGCTCTTAGCATTCATTTACATATGTATATCGATTCAATTTTGAAATTTGCTATAACTATAACTAATGATGTAATTCTAGGGCTTGGGGCTTATATTCGCCAAAAAAAGTCGAAAATATCATTTTCGTAATTGCCAAATATTTTATATTCTCTAATCTCATGTTTCCTGTCAAGTGCAAAAACAACTTATGTGTTGTTAAACTATTTATTATATTCTACAGCGACACATTGTTCTAATGAAAAAACAATTGTTGACTAGTGCAGGAGAAAAGAGAGACTTTGCAAGGAAGAAGTTGGAGGGTGTTACATCGAAATAAAAATTGGAGAGAAATTAAAAAAAAATCATTTCTGCTGGGATATCACGCGAACGGCACCATCAATGATTGGACAATCTGCATATCATAATAAGTTCTTACCTAATTGTCTCCACTGGCGTTGAGAGGATGGTTCTACCGTGTAAAAAAAAAATTGCAAAACGCCGACTCAACCTTACCCTAGAAGATAAATTTAATCTTACCTTTGTGGGGTAAGATTTAGCCGGGCTTTTGCGAGAATCTTTTTAGACGGAAGAACGACCTCTTGACGCCAGTCGAAAAAATAGGTAAGAAATTGTTTTGTTGATTGTGGAATCAAAAACACATAAAAAAATAATATTGTGATAATTGTTTTTCCTAGTTATGGCATTTTCAATAAAAAAATGCCTTGAAGAATACTCATTGTGTACTTTTAAAATTGGTTTCGTACTTATTCGATTCATATGCCTAATAAATAAACTGATAAAAGTGTAAACATAAAATATAATTACTTGGTATCCACTTCACGGTATAGATATCGCAAATGACGATTGAAATAAACCTTTTGTGATATCTCGATTGCCGTGTACTGATAATAATATCGTAATCTAGTAACGCTATTCTGCTCGTAGAATAGCGTGACTTGATAAGCCTACTCAATATCGACTCTTATAGTAAGTACAGACGATTCCGCTTAATTGACCGCTGATTAATTACGACACCTTATTTGGGCCACACATCTCAAGAAACAGACCACAAAATCAAATAAGGATTAGTAATTTAATTAAAGTAAATTGTAAACTTGGGATTGATTATCTTAACAAAGGATATATCAACGAGGTAATTAGGCATTAAAATACTTATGTACTCGATTTGTGAAGAAGTAATGAAACAATAAAAAAAGATAAAGTCAATTTAATAATGCTTATTATAAACTATATTCCGTTGAATTGGGACGGTAAATTTTAAATAACAATATTAACTATGTACCTACGTATTCATGTTAATTAAAATTTTTACGTCGGTAAACATTTAACATGGTGACGACCGTTATTCAGCATCGACGTTCTTTCATTATGAAAATTTTCAACTATCTTTTTTTTTAAAAACCATTTAAAACTTTCAACGTTTATTCTAAGCCCGCCGATATAAACCTACTGTATACAAGAAGTTTTAAATAAATACATCATTATATTGAAATAACTAAGTATTTTCATTGGAGTATGTCCATAAAAATGTATTTATACGTTTTTTCAGTCCTAACAAGTGTAACCATTCAGATTTTATTGATGTTGCGCTAGTTGCTCATTAAAATACCCTACTTTACTCTTTTTACTTTTGCACCGACGGTTTTCGCAAATGAATCACTTAATTAATAATATAATTTATATTTGAAGCACTAAATTTGTGATTTTCCATTTTATAACTAAAATGTAACTTTGTTTTAAAATCACTTTAAATATTTTATTATAACTAAGTTATAATATCTCTCGGTTTTGAAGCTAATTGCTTCTTTGAGACTGATAAATCAGTTATAATAATTTACAGTGATTTAAATAAAAATTATATTACCTATTGATTCGGCATTAACTTTGTGGAATGACATGTTGATTATTTTACTTGAATATACCACTTGATTTTATATTTATATACTTATACGACTAGTTTCGAAAACTTACAGATGTTTTTATCTTCTGGTAAAAATTAAAAGTAACGAACAAAAAATATTTAGGGGTATATATATAGGTTAATAAATATAGGGAAGGGAGGGGGTTAAGGAACAAGATTTTTTTGTAAAAGGAAACATAGATAATAATGTTCAAGTGTTTAATTAAAAAAAAATTAATACGAAGTTACATTTTAATTAAAAGTAATAATAATTCAAATAAGCGAGGTAATAAATCACAGATATGATTTTATTTAAGAAAATATTATCGTTGATTAATTATCTTGGCAATTGGATTAACTGCACTGTGATTGTTCGGACATACCACAAGTGCATATTGCAAAAATAGCGCAAGGCGAATAAATTGTGCCAAATGCCAATGTAAAGTGAAGTGCTGATAATGTAAAATGTTGTACATCACACTTGTATCATAATATCGTGTACATCCAGATATGTGAACAAGTATTTGGACACACTCAAAATGTTGTAAATAAAATAACTTGTCAAATTAAAAGCTGCATAAAAAATTAATATAACTCTTTCAGGCAGGTCTTACGTATGTGAATTTAATCCAACATTCGGATCTTTCATACAAACATAAAGAGTCTGCTTAATAAAAGCTTTCCCTACTCCGACAAAGATGGCGGTTGTGAACTCACATGTACTGTGTCTAAGTCTATAACCTATGACGGTCATAAGCCCTGAAATTCTCAGACTTCCATATTCTTCTTCATCTATGTTGAGATGTCAAAAATATGTAATATCTTGTTAATGACCCTTAGTTAATTTATCCGCCTCCGTAGTGTAATGGCCAGCGTGTTTATCTACCGTGCTGGAAGTCCTGGGTTAGATTACCAGGGTGGGTGAAAATAAAATAATTTTAACACTCGAATATTTATAAAATATTGCTATGAAGCGCAGGAGTAATCACCATGCATTTATCTAAGTAACGATCAAGATAACACTGCGTCAATACGATGCATTACCCTATGCACCATTTGGTGCGGATAAGGGTTAGAATGAATGAAAATAATGGACCCTTGTCAAGTCGAACCACCCAAAAAATGTGAATATTTTGAAATATTGTCTGTATTTATCAATTATTTTTTCTCAGATTGCTCCCGAAGATCATTAATGGCGGGATAGCCGGTATCATTGGAGTTTCCTGCGTATTCCCATTGGACTTGGTGAAGACCAGGCTGCAGAATCAGACCATTGGACTCAAAGGAGAGAAGATGTACTCCTCCATGTAAGTCAATAAACAATATTATTCCATAATTAATATTTAAAGCACTAACTTTTTGATTTTTCATTTTATCACTTTAAAAAATGTTTTAAAATCACTATATGTTTTTATTATAATTTGATTATAACGTTCACCGATTTCCAAGTATTAATTAGTCTTGATAATGAAGTTATTTGCTTAAGAAATAGTTTCTTAGAAAAAAAGCAGAAAAATATACTTCCGTGATACTAATTTGCAAAAAAAAACACGAAATTGATGCCTCTTTAGCATTTACAAATCAAAATTCTAAAATCATTAGCTCTATAGCGCTAACTAACAAGCCAACAACCTGGAAACTAATTGCTTTGTAGCAATAATTAAAAGGCTGGAAATTAGTGGTTTTGTAGCACTAACTAACAAGCTAAAAGACTGGAAATTGTTTGTTCTGTAGTACTAATTAATAAGCTAAAAGGCTCAAAAATATTAGCCCTGTCGCACTAATTTATTGTACAAGGCAAAAGGCTAGAAATGAATGACTTTGTTGCTGTAATTATGAAACCAAAAGACGGGAAATTATTTTCTCTAAAGTAGGTAAAAATTAAGAAACCAAATAGATTTTTTTTATCATGTATTTTTTTCAATTACGACTCACGCACCGCCTAGCTAATGAAATATAATAAACGGAAATAACGTAATCTTTTGTAGGTAAATAATATAAATAGATGACCCAAAATCCAAAAAGAAAAAAATTACTTTGTTTAAAATCAATATTATGACTTGTTAAGAGATTGGTTTTCGGAAATTATGGCAAATCTATGTTGGATGTGAAAAAAAAATCGACAGAAATGAAGCCGACTTTTTTCTTTACTAAAATATAACCTTCAAACGTAATAATAAAAAATGAAGGTAGGTTTTTTTCTAATATATCATGATCAATAAATAAGTTGGCCCTTTTCCAAATTGTGCTATAGCTAACGCAAAACTAATTATCGAGTTATTATTGACACACCTACCCGACAAACAAAATTTAGCATACTGCATCTTGTAGTACATAGTGTGAATTTAATGTCAATAATACTAATCAATCGCACTAGTTTATTTACTGCTACAGGTCATTCTCCTACATTCTGATGCGTTACGAAAATAATTGCAACCTCGCATACCTACTTGTCACACAAGGGACATTTCGCTCACTCCTTTCAAGAACGTCATAAATCAAAAATCGTCAATTTTCAGTTGTGCATGTTTTCAGAATGCCCAGAAAATGTACCATATCCCAGCAAAATCGGTATATTTTTAACTTAATATTTACCCGCTACAGGGCAAAAAGTGTTGTTTTTGAATTTTGAAGGAAAGGTGTGGATCAATTTTTTTTTTAATAAACTAAATATTTTTCAAATGGAGAAAAAACCTACAGGTTTTATCTAAAAAGATCTGTTGCACAGTAAAAAGTTCAATAAGTGGCTTGATATTTATTTTTAATACATTGTAATATATTTTTAAACTTTAAAAACGTTCTCCTGAAAAATCAAGTTTTTTGATTTATGACGTTCTTGAAAGGAGTGAGCGATTTGTGGAAGCACAGTTAAGTACAGCATGGTAAACCCCCCTGTAACGTTGAGATAGGTGTCGCTTTATCGGAGGGAACATTATAGGGAGTTAATGTTTTAAATTGTATTTTTACATGTTAATAATTATTACGACTGTCGTAACTGTAATTACTATTCTGGTTGTGGTCCCGTGGTTAGTGTCGCGGACTCTTAAGTCAGAGTTTCTCGGTTCGAACCCACTCTACCACAATTTGATACCTATTTCTAATAATGAGCCGCTTAGGCTCACAGAAATAGTATGAAATTCAAATATTTGTGTAAATAATAAAAACATAAATATTTCTCCTTTTAAAAAAAAAAGACAATATTAAATTGAAATACAATTAAAAAACATTTACCCCCTTTAACGTTCCCTCCAATAATGCGTGACTTATCTCAACGTTATATGGGGGTTAAATGTATATGCATGTTATATGTCATTAAAAGTTTTGCTGATTTACCGTCTTCTTAAAACCCTACTTACCTCAAATGAACTATGAACTTGATAACTTACCTAAATATGAACTTTTGGATTTTATTTAGTTACATGAAGATATAGTTCGATTCCCGGGCCTGTGTAATGAATACTACGTCAGTGTTAATAAGTATTGTGTCTTCAAGCTTAATTTAAGCTTAACGACATAATACTTATTGACTTGGCTTAACGTAAGCTCTTTTATTTGGGAGAAACCCACCTTCTGTAAATACCTATTTATGGTACATATACCGGAACCCGGTATATATTTTTTTTAATAAATAGAACTAAAGTTAAGACACGATACTTATCGTCATCGATAGTATTCATGATACCCCCTGGTGGTCCATCACAGTGGATAGATAACTAATTAACTAAGTACGTAGTGTAGATAAATTTAACTTTACTTTTTCCTAATAAATTTGGCATTTTTATACCGAGTCCGTATGGTTATGAAGTTAAAATTATGTTTTTTTTTACTAAGTATCGGTTTTTCCGTATGAAATCGACGCCCAATTCGTCAATTAATGCAACGTTGACTTTTTGATTACGTATTATATACTTATAGATAATCTTAATTTTACTTCTATTTGGTAAAAAAAAAAACAAAACAAATAATTAATTAAAAAAACATATATCTTTAATTTCCCAACTATGCGGATCAACAACCGGTTTAAAAAAAAACAAAGTCATTATAATTGAAAGTTCAGAATTAAAATTAAAGTTATCTTTTGTAATTTCATTAATTGATTCGGCAGTCACTTTGTAGTAAAATCTATCCATTTTTAATTTAAGTTTTTTTAGTAAATGCCACTATTTCTTAAAATCTATTGTGACACGTGTTTCGATGTATTCCGCATCAATTTTATCATCGGTGTTTGAAAATGAATGCATCGAAATACGTGTCACAATAGATTTTAAGAAATAGTGGTATTACTAAGTAAAACTTAAATTGTCTATCGAAGTTAACATCTTAACTTCTCACTGTAATTCAGGCCCTGGTTGTGCCAACAACCAAACTACTCTTATCATAATACGCAGGGTTTTTTTTTAAACAAAAAGGTCCCGGAACGCACTAAAAAATATTCAAAAATCATTTAAATATGCATTACAACACCATATTTTATCATTTTGACTAATTATATAAATATAGATTGTAATTACGTAAGCACAAACATTGTTTCGTCTAATCGATTATGGAAATTTATTTATTTATTTATTTCAAAACATATTGCATACATAAATCAAATATACATATAATATTCCCGATGAGTAATTTCTATTTCTCATTTTGGGACATGGGATTAAGGTTAACAAGACTGGAACACAAATAATAAAGTAACAAAAAAGATTTTTTTTAAATAACCAAAACTAATACTAATACATGGCAAAATGTAAAAACAATAAACAGGTATAATAAATAGGCACAAGAACCATATCTAAAGAAATAAATGAGAAAACATGAGGTAAGAAGCATATTTAAAATAAACAAATGAGAAAATATGAAAAATGAGAAAATATAACAAATTTTAAAAAAAAGTATCCGTGAAAAAAGGTGCCGGAACGCTGTTCCACCCCTTTACATGAAAAAAAGCCCTGATAACACGTATTTGGTAGGTATTAGATGTTTTTCTCCCATTCGCGTCAAAATAAGCGAAATTTATTATTTCGACGGGAAAATGACGCCGACGCGTAATTTTTTTACGTAAGTTTGAAACAAATCTCCCGGAACGACTCTCATTAAATAAATAAAAAACGCAAAACAGAAGAAATGTTTATTCCAGAATAAGCTCCCTTCCCACGCCCGGTTTTCAAGGTCCGCGCTTCTCGTCACTGTCAAAATTAAATACATAAATCAAGGCCTGGGATAATAGACAATGAATACCGCTATTTCGATCAAATTATAATTATTATCATTTGTAATCTTATTAATTACTTTGATTCCATTCGACGCCGGTAATTTGATTTTTAATTCACCTTAAATCAATATTTTTTATGATTAAATTTAGCAAGTACAGTAAAACTTAGATATAACGGGCTAATTGGAGGAGGTTAGGTTAGGTAAGATTAAGTTATTTTTATTTTTACGCTCCCATAAATTAAGGTTTCAAACTCATGATCTTATGCATGGTAGGAAATGTAATAACCATATTTAACATTAACTTTAATGGCAGACAGTATAAATACAGTATATATTTTATAATTTAAGTCAAGGAAAATATTGCAGTTTTTTCATTATATTTTATTAAATTCAAATACCTAATGAAAAATCAAAAACTTTGTAATCGTAAAAATAAAAATAATTATTACATTTGAAAGTTTTTTTTTTAAATTTTAAATCGGGACGATAAATATTGTAAAGTAAAAAAATTACTATCATCATTTAAGAAAAAACCTTTTTTGTAATTTATATTTTATTATGTGGCCATAACTTAGTGTGATTTTCCATTTTATTACTTATATAAAATAAAAATAAAACATTTAACACTTTATTGTACAATCACTTACATCATTTTATGTATACCAAAGTTTTAAAAAAGTTTTAAAAAAATCATTGTTTTATGGCAGTCAATTTTAACTGTGAATTTTTGTTTTTTTAGGATAGACTGCTTCCGAAAAACTTACAGAGCGGAGGGCTACTTTGGGATGTACCGAGGATCAGCCGTGAACATTCTCCTCATCACCCCGGAGAAGGCCATCAAGTTGGCGGCTAATGACTTCTTCAGGCATCATTTGTCTACAGGATCGGCGTATGTACCTTTAGTAAAATCACTTAATTCCTTCATTGATGCAAAAACCATTTCATTTGGAAGTTTTATAAAAACATAATAAAAAGAAAATTTATTTCATTTTCTTCTATGAGACCCTTATCCACATGGTTCATAAAGCACTTCATTGTATAAAAGCAGTGTTATCTTGACAGTTAAATACATACAAAAGCAATCAGCCCTGCATTTCGGGTAATATAAAGTAAATATTGGAGTTTATTATTAAATGTATATTCATATATATATATATATATATATATATATATATATATATATATATATATATATAAATTTTTATTTATTTGTATAAATTGAATACATTTATTTAAAGAACAATTATAAACATATTTAAAAAAAATAATTTTGCAGAGACCCACAAAGCCACCTTGTGTGTCTTGTCGGTGGAGTTCTTTTTACATACATTTTTTTATTGTTTTTTATTAATTTTAACCTAATATACACACAAAAAAGAGAGAAAAAATTAAGAATATAAACTTAATTATAATTTTTATAGAATTAAACTCTTGATCATTTACTTATTCCCTTATTTTGCCATTATTCCATATTTTATTTTGACCTCTAACCTCCGTCGGCAACAAATCAGTGAAAAATCACTTATGTTTATTTTGGCCCCCTGGGAATCAAATCCGGGACTTTAAACATGGTAGCTGAACTCGTTGACCACTACACTACGGCAGTTAATTTTGGCTTTTATTTTACGCTTTTAGTAAATTAACACACTTCGGACAGGAAAGGTATTTCTACCTATTCGGTCAATTGATGCTTAAGGACGGGAAGGGTATTTTTACCTTTTGCACCGGCCTCATTTCAATGACAGGAAAGAAAGAATTTTCCAATATTTATATAAATATTATATACCAATCTCTCTGTAAGGATCTTAACTACATTTACATAATTATCAAATCCCGTCGCCAGCGGTCCGCATGCGTAAAAAATACCCGTACAAAATGTGTTAATTATTAGAGTTTGGATCAACAATTTCTTTTGTTGTTGATATAAACTCCAAAATAAGCTTTCTTCCTCCTATTATATGTATGCAGTTATGAGACCTTGGTGATATGATATGAATCATATCTTCATTTTTAGTGTTTTCATTTATATGTTTATACATAGATGAAAATTTTGTTTTTATAGGACACTTCCACTTCCGAGGCAAATGTTGGCGGGAGGTCTTGCTGGAATGTTCCAAATTATCGTGACCACCCCTATGGAGCTGCTTAAAATTCAACTTCAAGACGCTGGTAGAGTCGGAGGTAAACAAACAAAATAAAGTAACCATTTAGCTGCTTTGTAAACATTCTTCGCCCCTTCCAAATTCACACATCTCCTCATACATACCTGCTGATTATTCCGACTCCCGGCCTCACCGTTTTTAAATATTTGACATACCTTATAATGCCAAGTTTTCCTCTGCTCCTTTTTCCAACTACATTCGCCTCATAAATTTATTTTACTATTCTTTTCTTACTTATTCGTTCCACACCAAATGTCCAAACCATCTCAATACACTGTTCTTAATTTTATTAATAATGCTTATCTCAGCCTTGCATTCTTTTCTTATTTCACCATTCGAACATCTATCATACATCGTTTTGCCGCACATTTGTCTATATATAAACTCAATAATAATGGTATTACATACAGAGTAGATAAATAAGTGGGTATGATCAATTATTTCAAATACTTGAAAAATATTCCCAATGTCATTTTTACTTTTGTAAAGAAATATGAAACTTGAAAAATCTTTTTGTAACTTAATTGTAAAGTTGACCAGTTTCAAATGGCTGTTAACCATGCAGGACGTATAAATACGTCAAACGTAAACAATATCGGGTACGGGTAAGACATATGAATATGTCCTGTAAATATATGTTGCGGCTTGGAATGGGCGGGACCTATATTTTCCAACAACAAAAGGTAACTAATCATCCATAGATGTTTCGACAGGAATTCATTTCTATTTGTTTGTAATTTTGCATTTTTCTTTGTGATTTCTATACAAATAAATGAAAAATTATATGTATCATAGTCTTTTCATTTATTTTGTGAAATCACGTCCATCGGGCATGACATATTGACACGTTCTAGTGAAAGAGTTCGCGCCCGTTGTATGTTACGTAATTAAAAAGTGAACTTTCGGTTAACAGGTTAACCTTTGATATCCGAAATCTTTATTTTTCCTGATCTATTTTAGGTGGTAAGAAGGAATCCGCCCTGAGTATAGCCACCAGCCTCTTGAAAAAGGAAGGTATCAAGGGATTGTATCGCGGCACGGGTGCCACTGGTGCAAGAGATGTCAGCTTCAGTATCGTGTACTTTCCTCTGTTTGCTACGCTCAATGATTTGGGCCCAAGATCCACCCCTGGTGGCCACGAAGCAGTCTTTTGGTACATTAAATTATTAAATACTAACTTGGTAAATTAAATTGTTAAATACTAACTTGGTACATTAGATTATTAAATACTAACTTGGTACAATAAATTATTAAATACTATCTTGGCACATTAAAATATTAAATACTAGCTTGGTACATTAAATAATTAAATACTAACATAAATATTTTAAATGTGTCTCAACTTGATATGAAACATGTATCATTCTTCCCTTTTTTATGAAAGAAAATGAAAGTCTGAGCATCCCAGGGCTTACA
This sequence comes from Brachycentrus maculatus, assembly GCF_059751285.1. NCBI lineage: Eukaryota > Metazoa > Arthropoda > Insecta > Trichoptera > Brachycentridae > Brachycentrus > Brachycentrus maculatus. The sequence goes on from NW_028280853.1 coordinate 1,660,676, forward strand.
ATCTGGTATTTTGTTTCATATCAAGTTGATACACCTTTAATATTGACATCTCATCCGTAAGGTGAATAACCCAGTATCCAATATAATAAATAATATTGTTAAATATTTTACCCTCTCCATATTTCAGCAATTTTCGAAAACATCTAAGTTTAAATTCTATCCTCAAAAAATCCCGGAGATGTTATGTAACTGGCAAAATATTTCCAAAGCCATTTGATTAATTGAAAATTGGCCAAAAAATCTTTAATTTTTTTTATGTATATGCTCTTTTTAAACTAATAAATCCTCGAAGTTATCAAAATACATATATTAAGATGTATTTTATCGAATTTAAAAATAATTGTTTAGAAGTGTGTCATAAAATCAGTCCCAAAAACAGTGTGCATGCGTTAACTCAACAATCACAAATATTTAGACAAAAATCATTATTGCTTCTTAGGCGCTTGTGCACTACACGGAATTTTACTGTCCGGCAGTCCGGTTAGCATGATAATACGGATGATTGGCTTGTTCTTTTGGCCGTCTTTCTTCGGATCTGTGCGCTTAAATTGTGCGCTGTTGTTGTCGCTTTTATTTTTTTTTAAACGGACTGTCGGACGGTAAAATTCCGTGTAGTGCGCAAGCGCTCTTAGGCAGTATTTTTATGGCATAAAACATAAATTTAAGTATGTCTATCAAATGAATAAATAATATTTCTTTAGGTGGTCATTCCTGTCAGGATGTACCGCGGGTTCCATGGCAGCCGTGTCGGTAAACCCTCTGGATGTCATCAAAACACGACTTCAGGACTTGAAGCGAGCTGAGACCAGCCCTTACAAGGGCTTCCTTGATTGTGCTGTGTAAGTTTATTTTATTTTCTCCCAATAATTATAATGACTTAGAAAGACAAATTTGAAGAAAAAAAATCATCATATAATTTAAAAAATTGTAATGTATGTTTCTTACCCTATTCTGCACCTAATGGTCCATAAGGTACTAGGTTACATTGATGCAGGGTTACCTTGATGTTAATTATGTGAAAGTAAGGTGATCCGTCCCGCACTTCAAGTACCAGTTAATGGAGACATGAAATAAATATTAAGATTGATAAATAATTATTACATTTATTTTTACTTCAATGGGAATTGAACCCCGAAGTCCTCCTGTACAGTTGTCGAAACGCAAATGTATACATCACAACTAAAATCTAAAAAAAATCACAGAAATCAGAGTTACAGGTACAAAATCATCCTTCAAAACTTAACCATATGGTTGAATTTTGGTACATATACATATATGGTATGGGGCAAAACAACCTATTTTACTTAACTTAATACATATGATTTTTTGTCATTCCAGTTTCACTTGATTTTTAAACTAGTTCTAACAACATTTTTCCAAACTAGTTTTCGCATAGGAAAATAAACTTTAGCTAGTGTTTTAACTGCAACATACATATTTTATACAAATGTCACGCATTCAAGCACTTTTATATGCATCTACCAGTAATACGTAATCCACGAAATCAATAAAATGACACCATATACATATTATAAAACGTCTCCCTATTTATAGTAAAACACTGAAAGAAGAAGGTCCACGAGCGTTCTTCAAAGGAGGAGCTTGCAGAATGATGGTGATCGCTCCGCTGTTCGGTATCGCTCAAACTGTTTACTTCCTGGGAGTTGCTGAAGCCCTGTTAGCAGGTAATTTATTTGTTTCAAATATATATATTAGTGCTTTTTCCTCATGTGTAAAGTAAAAGCTCGTTAATTCGGCATTGGGGGGAATATAATTCCAAATGAATTCATATTTTAAATGAGCTAATTTGCAAAAAAGCCCACATATTTTTCTTTTACAACTGGAATTACATATAATTCGGCGTTGGGGGGATTATGATTTAAAAATTAATTAAAATTTTAAATGGGCGTATTTGAAAAAAGCCCATATTTTTTTTATATAACTGGAATTACATATAAATATATGTCAAAATTCGAATTATCGTTGTTTGAATTAACAAACTTTTACTGAATTCCAGAATCTATTTTTTACATAATCATATATCTCTTTTATGATTATATATATCATATAGAAGAGCTAGAGGTAGATCTCCAACCTGATGGACCGACCAGGTGAAAAATATCACAGGCCTCTCCATTGCGGGAGCTCTAAAGGCTGCTTGATGCAGGGACCAATGGCAGATTGTTGTCCGAGGTTCCAGAGGAAGCCAGCAAGGGGGTCATGTTCTTCAGCAATGAAGAAGAAGAAGTCTCTTAATTTGGTAGATTATTGCTAAAAATTATCCTTTTTATTTTTTAGCCGGAGGTATTGCATAAATCGATGCGGACATTACATAAGCAGTATGGATACCAAGAAGAAACTAATATACTCTATGGATGCTCTCTTAATGGTAGCAAATATACTGCATGCTATAATCATTCACCTGCTATTTTTAATAATCATGTTTATGGATTTTAAGATTGTTATCGTACTACTAGATCCAAAATTGTACTACTTAGGAGTATTGTACTTTTCAGTGCATATGAACTTTCTGAAGTTACATTGAACTAGTCGTGCAGAAAGTCCAACAGAACTGTGTGAATCCAATATTATTATACTTTAAGCTTAATAATATTTATCTGCACAAATACATTCGCTGGCACTTTATTTTTAAGTGACTCGTATATCTAAGTTATATAATAATGTTGACATTAAGGGAAGTTGTAATATTCCATTTCGATATATTGGGAACTATTTATTTCTAAATATTTCCAGATTTTATTGTGATAAAATTGTTTAAAATGTTTATAAATCGTTCCAACATATTTGATATTGTGATCACTTCTTAGATCATAGCCGTTTAGAAAGTGATAATATTTTTCTGACGTGTCAAATCTGCTTCTGGTCAATATTTCAAATGTGTGCTTACAATTTTCCATATGCTTTGCGGTTATAATTTTTTTGTGGATCATATCCAAATCTGTGCACACAAATATGTGGATTAAACCTCGAGAAATTATAATCAAGATGTATTATCCACATTTACTGTCGTCTACTTTAATGGATCATATCTATTATACATTTTCATATATCAGCTTTCTTTATATTTCAATTCACCAGATGAATTTTGGAATTTATCAGTGTATTTGACATTGTAAATATTTAGAATTGGAAATCTCAAAAGAAGTACAAGCAAGAAGTGAAAAAGATATCACAATGTGTAATGTGGAAAAAATTATTTTGTCATTTTCAAAGGAATGAAGCCATTTCATGTTCTTTGTATATAAAATATCTTTTAAATAAATTTGTAAAAATATTTCAAATCAGTAACAAAAAAAAAACACTGATTTTCTATATTAATGGGTGGCGATGTTTAAAAATAAATTTGTATTATTTATTGACAAAATAAAAAAAAGGGAAATAGTAAAATAAATCAATTGATATTTTTCCTTTTTGCTTTTTTAAGATTCTTTTATTCAGTGCTTGTGATTTAATTTCTAATTTCATTGTAAATATTATTATTGACTTTTTAAACTTTTTAATTTTGTATGCAAATTCGCTGGGAAGGACCACTACAAAAGTGTAAGCGATCATTATGAGGTGTTGTTATATGAGAACTGCACGTATTATTAAGGCACAATAAATAAAATATACATATTATCACTACTATCTTAACGGCTATGAAGGAGATTCCGCTGAATGTTATTATTACTTTTCATTAGCTGTAATATTTTCCCAACATTTTCAGTATTTGAGAAATGTCTTCTGTTAAGTTATTTTTTAATAGCGGTTATGTTTTCTTATTCTATGTTTATAAGATGTGATAAAATTGGGAGTGCATAGTGTTAAATACATACTTCCATCACACATTATTCATGGCTAATTCAATGAGGTGCTCTAATTTTGACTTTTTTATTAGTAGATTAATTTTTATAATGGCTTAGCCATGACTTACTTTCCACTTATCTGATTGGGATAGCCAGAGGCCTATGAAATAGACCTTATATATTGTTTTATTGCCAGGAAAATTTTTAAATCAGAAATGTTTGGTGTTGATTTGATGCGATTACAAGTTTTATACGCTCTTACTGATAAGAGAACAAATTATTTTTTTCCACAATGTTTATATAGATATTAAATAAACACATTCTGTTAATTATAAAGTTATCATAATATTATAATTAATTTCTCAAAACGAGGTTTTTTGGCAGTAATTCAACAATTATAGAGCTCGTCACTGTATTATTTTCGATCAACAAGTTCATTAGGATTTTTTTAAATTAAAATTAGTATATTTTGTCGATTTAAAAAAAAAATATGTGCTGTATCTGTATCTAGACATTTTAATATCAATTTACATTATTTGCATTCATTTCATTGTGATTTTATCCAATTTTCAATTATGTAGATTATAATTTCAACTTGGTTTAGTTTACCATGAGTTAGGATATTTCACTATAATATGACACTGTGTTAAATTATGAATTACGTATGAAATACTGTAATATGCAATATAAACTACAGGCATTCCAAAAAAAACATAGTCAATTTTACTGAAAGTTTTCAAATGTTAATTATTAGTTTAAAAATATATCAAGGTATCTCAAAATCTGTCCATATGTTTATATTTTTACGTAAATGTATACCATTTCTCCTCGTGTTAGAATTAATTAAGTCAACATTTCTTATGTTTTAAATTATGACAAAATTATATATTTCAGCTTTGTTATATTATAAATATTACCATAAGATATTTTGAATTAAAAAAAGTATTTTCTAGTTTTATTTTCTTTCTATTTTAATGTATCAACCTTGTTGCAATTGCATTAGTTCTCATGTGAATTCACAATTCCATTATTGTCTTCTTATATGTGAATGCATTTTGCAAACTATCATAAGACCACATAAAATTCTAACAGCATGTTTAAAATACAATGAATGTGCAACAAACTGGAGTGCTCTCACTTTGTGTAATAAGACAATAAATATAGGTATAACCTTAATTTAGATATTATATCTATAGGGAATTAATTGATGTTGTGTATTTTGATTATTTACCCAAGCGCTTAGTGTAATTTAATTCCCTTTTTTTAACGGGAACATTAATATTTATTGAAACTATAAAAATCTTTAAAAACATACTATGTACTAATCTTCCAGACTTTGGAAGAATTTTAAAAATTTCCAACAGTCATATGGTTATCCTACACACCTACAAAATCCTTTAATTTAAAAGATGTTATAATCTTTTTTTTCTATGCACATATGTACTACTTTTGCAAACATTGTTTTGAATTTTGGTTTTTGGGTATCATTTTACCTTAATCTTTAGTAAGTTGCGGAAACAGCGGCGTTAAAAGGAAAGGCGCGGAAAGCGTTAACCAAAATCATTTGATATTGTGGTACACATAATACATATAATGTGTGGTCAACTAATGACTCTCGATTATGTCTGGGCACTTGGATTGACTTTTATTTATTGTAGTTAAATAAGAGTCAATAGAATCGATATTCAATGAACAATATTGTGATTATTATAAATATTGTCTAATAAACGGTGATTTTTTTGGTCAGTGTATAATAGAAAACTTGTCACAGCGTTCATTCCTGCGAGTTTTTAGTTATGATGTAAATCATATATTATTCCCTCCTTCAAATTTCTCGTCAAATAAACCTGAGATTTGAAGGTTCAGCAATAATTCCTTTAATATTGATATTGTGCTTCAAAATATCTAAATAATTGTTGCCTAATATAGCATGTTAAAGATTACCATATGCAAATATAAAAGTCAATTAATTCTGTATACCTTAATCAAAAATAATTTCGTAACATTGTCAATTCTCATAAATACCTGTGTCTTTATCAAATCAATTAATGAAGGTGACTTAGTGTGAAATGTTTTGTTTTGGTAAATTGAATGGTGAGATATAAAGAAAAAATATTTTTTTAGGTAAGAGATAATATTACCTAAAAATGTGTATATTAACATTTTATCAAATGGTGAAGGTTTAAAGGAACAAATGAAAACCGAGTAGATGATCAATTTTGAGGTACATACATGTTATTTATTTAATATGATAAAACAAAAATTCAATACTTTCAACTACTACTAAGTACATAAAAGTTCTACGAACTTATGATTTTATCTTATTAAAATATTTCACCATACTCTTTTTGTACAACCATACAAACGCTTGCTCTTGAAAATGTTCATTCACACTTATTACGTTTCACTTAAGAATTTTTGTTTTTCAATTTAATATTTTTTTATAAATTCATCAAGTCATATCATTCCTAAGAAATATTATAAATTATATTATTTATCCATGTCGTTATTGTTAGATTATTGTAATTTTTTGGTGAAGTTAAATAATTTTAAGCTATGTATCCTGGATTTGTTCTTATATTTATGATAATGTTACAAATTGTTATTTATAAGTTCACAATAAAAATAAAAACGGTTATACATAGAAGTACATTTTAAATAATGTAACAATATAAAAAAACAATATTGAATTTCTCATACATGAATTGATATAAATACTTTAAAAAAAACTGAACTATATAAACTATCTTTTCAAATAGTTTCAATTAAACAAATAAAAATACAGCTAAATAAAAAAAAGTTCTTTTTTCAATAAAAATTACTTACATCACAGCCCTTTTCAAATTGAATAAACCATTTATTACTGTTATGTAACTATCATAAAAAAGAGATAAAACCACATATCAAATATACAATTTGTTACAAACAACATCGATAAAGAAACAGTTATTTCAGATAAACAAGATAAATTTGCTAAACGTGTAGGAAATTTTATAATTCAGCTGGATATAAATAGTCAATTTTCATGTATTTATATGTGTAGTTAAATGTTACAAAGAAAGGTCCTTGATAATTGTACGTATTTGATGTACCAAGTTACAAAAAATATATGTTAATATAAATATTGTGTTTTATTTATTATTCCAGGCTTATTTTATTATCATACCACTTCAAATTATTTTAATATATTATACATGAAGAACATTGTTCAATCCCATTAACCTATAAATTGGCATAAATTTGGACTAAAGTTTTATTAGTTTTTAATACATTTTTCCTTAATAAAAAATATTACTCAAACTACTTGATTATTCTACAAATTCTAAAATTACACGTAAATATATCTGAATAGAAGAAGAATACTTATATAATAAGTAAGGAAATTGATAAGTTACCTATTACATAAGCAATTTTAAAATATACTACCCGCAGTTACATACATATGACTACTTAATGAGAAAGTATCCTTAAATTTCTTTGTGCTTTTTTTACTCCATACAGTCAAAATTTTGGCTTTCTTAATATCACCTAATTATAATCATGTCCGCTTCCATAGTGTAGTGGTCAGCGCGCTAGGCTACCATGCTGGAGGTCCCGGGTTCGATTCCCAAGAGGGTCAAACTAAATATTAGTGATTTCTCAGTTTTATATTTATTTTTATCACCTTGGACTGGTACCTGAAGCGCAAGGTTGATCACATTTCCTTTGTGTATTTAACAATCAAGAAAACACTGCTTCTACACGATGCGGTGCCCTTTGCACCATTGGTGCCGATAAGGGTTAGAGAAGAAGAAGATAATCATTTTACAACATCTAAAGATTAAAAGGAATTTTACATTATCATTCCCTATTTGACTAGAACCAAATTCATATTTCGTAGTCGTACAGGAGAAAGTGACCAACTAACAAAACGTAAAATGTTCAGGAGGGCCATTTAAGTCACCTTTGCTTGGCAAGAAAATAAACATCAATACAGTTAGTCATTTTTAACAAGTCAATATATTATACTTTCAAGTTTAAAACCCTTTGTGATTTTTTTCAGGGCAATATTAAGCTAGTAAGATATCAAATATTCAATGATCACGTTTTTGTAAGAAATGCACTTGGTCACTTTCTCCTGTATGACTACGATTTGTTTGTTAAATATTGAATTATACATCACTTATCGAATGGTTCGACCACTTTCTCAACCATGTTTGTGTCATAACGAAATATTCATCGACAAGTGGCACATTGGTAAATGTTACGAAGTTGGGTCGAGGATGGCATCGTAAAGAAGTTCTCAGGGCAACTCCCACAGCCGGTAATCCCGCCGAGATGTCCACTACTCCCGCTGACCACAAAAGACTCTTGTCATGAGCCCACTTCGCCAGAGACTGCCAATTTTTCCAAGTGCTGCCGAACACTTCGCCGTTTCCGGTAGCGCTACTGAATAACCCGTCAAAGTGCGATTGCTTGATGTGCAATTTGTGTTCTTCCTCTTGCAATTCACCTAAAACGCTGGCGTCTATTTTGGAATTTCTGATTGTGAACTTTCCTTTTGGAGATAACACCTCGGACCACTCGCTCCAAGGAATAGCAAAGGATGAAAATATGTAAAATACCGGTTGGAGTCTCTTGTCCTTCTTTATTTTATACAGAGCTTTCTCTTTTCCGTACATACTGTTGAATATTCTTATATCTCGACGAACAGACATCACATTTCTTTTCGCGTAGTCCTTAATGGCCACTCCTACTTTGATTTTGAATTTAGGTCCCAAGTGAAATAACAACTTCAACGTGTTATGTACACTGGAGGTTTGAGAAATTAAAGAATTGGACAAACGCGAGCAAGTGACGAATATAACGCCGGCTCCGGATCGCCTCGCACTGTCCAAATTTTGTTTTACAATTTTATATGTAGCATTATTATTTCCAAATGGACGCAGTTTCCAGCTTGATTTATCTTTTTTATTTCCTATATTGAAGTTATACGTATAAAACATGTGAACAGTGTCATTTACCAAATTTTCCAAGGCAGGTGCTGGTTGCTTTTGCAGGTTGTTTCCGGATAGTCTGTTAATTTTTCTTTTCATAATATCGGCATGTACTTTCATCGCATTAAATTTTTCTATAGATACGGCTTTAGGCGTCATCTTATTATCAACATTTGTAAAAAATATCAAAGGTGTAGGAGTAGTAGTTGTTCTTTTGGAATTCTTTCTCGAAACACCATTGGCGTCATCAGAATGTAAACTGAGGCTCGGATCAGTAGTACCCGCAACGGGTTCTCGAGATGACAGGATATTGAAATGTATTAATACAAATGTTAGAACGAAGTACACAAACGCAGTAATCAAACAAGACACAAATATTTTTTTCCGAGCGATCAACCATTTCGTTCTAGCAGTCATTTTGGAATATTCAGGTTAACAAGCTAGAAGATGAATAAAGTTCCAAAAACTATATATTTTCGGGTACAATCCATTTTTTTATTCATGATTATATTTAATAAAAATCACCCGCTTTGTTCCACTGTTTTCAATTTGACGTATAATTTTGACATAAAATGGCTAGTACAGCGCATGCGCGTTTACTAAAAAATGCGTTCGAAAAGGTTGATTTGTGATCGGTAACCAGTAGAAGAGCGTAATTTTTTTACTTTCGTAGCTTACATTGACGGTTTAGGAAGACGGTCAAGCACCAAGTAAAAGTGAAAAAATGTTCTGTGTGCACTCATTAAGTCACGGAAATTCAAGTATGTACTATTCACAGATTATTCATGAAACATCAAATTGACGTTGTTATCACCAACTTCATAGTCATCGAATTTTGATCGAGCGTTTGATTTGAGTTTTGGAACACGTTCCGTAACTACGCTGCGCAGTACGCTGCGCATTGCGCCTATAAAATACCTAGGCCTTGAAAATATTTTGCGTATTATCTAGGAGGCGCTACGGCACAAACGTGGGTAGGTACACTTCGACAAACTTACCTGGTGAATTCCTAGAGGGCTCTACAATTAGTGTAGAATAGCATTTAAAAAAAGATATAATTGTATTTGACCATGGAATAAAATTGAATCGACGAAAAATATTAAACTTATAAGTTTGTCGAAGGATTCGGGGTAGGTACTTACTCATGATACATAAAAATATTTCATATGTACATTTTACATGATAAATTTGTTTCTTTATATATTTTTGCCCTATGAAAATCCTAGATAAATAACAAAAGATATATAGAGGGAGAAACTCGTACTAACTACTAACAGTTGTTAGAATTAACTGCTAAGGCCTACAATTAAGGATGAAACTGAAATACATATTTGTGCTTTTAACATGGTCAAAAATATTTCTCTAAAAATTCTGATAGTCAAATAGACTATGAGAATATTAGTTATACTAATATATCATTAGAAAAAGGACTGCCTCGAGTAGTGAGGATGATGTCACTTAACTATCCTTTCTAAATACTAGGACTTCATAATCAAAGCCAACAATGAAGTGTAAATATTTAAAATGCATGTCAGTCACAAAAGATAATGGGTTTTCAGTATGAACCGAAATTCAGTGGGATATCTGATAGCTCTAAGATTCAGAGGTAAGTTATTCTATGTTGAAGGACCAGCGACCACAAAGGTGAGATTCGCGTGTAATATTTTATTACACATGATTTCATGGGATGAAATTTCAAATTGATAAAATCTGCATTCATCCTCCTTTTATCTTATCTACTCTTCAAAATTGGGTAATAAAACACACCAGTGGTATAAATAAGTTATATTTTATGTAAACTATGCTAATGATATATTTTGATACTATGTGCACTCTAAATACACACAAGAAAGTAAAAAATATAAACAATTTAGTGATACAATATATCATTTTAATGGCATAAAAATGGTTATTGAGCATTAAAATTTGTTTGAAATTTTTTCTACTTAATATGCATATTAGTCATTATTATTTCAATGCCATTATTGCCTTCTTTCAGAATAAAAATCAATGCTTTTCTGATTCATTGACAAATTTCGATAAATCAGAAAAGTATTTTTTCTCTACAAAAACAATAAAATAAAATAAAATAAAATAAATTATATATATAAAAAGGGTTGAAAACAAATCTTTTGAAGTATTTACAGAAATTTAGTTTTTGTAAATGCGAGTTTGAGTTCGCTGGAAACAGATACGACATAACGACATGATAGTAGTATTAAACTTCATTTCTTATTTAAAAACTTGAATACAAAACCAACACAAGTAAGTGAAATGAGTTATTTTGAAATAAAAATAGAAGGTTTACTCAATCATGCAATAATTAAAATTAAAAAAAAGTTTTTGATAGCATTATTTTATGGAAGTTTCTCATTCATACGTTGGTCAGAATTATCATTTTGTAGAATATCTGAAAAAAAGTGCAGTGGCTACATCAGATGAGGTCCGAAACTCTTCCTGTGGGGATAAATTTAGAAAAATCAATTGAAACAACACCACATGGTTGTCAGATAGATCTGCTATCCAAGTAACAAAGCAACAAGAGATATAAGATAAAATGGGAGAAAATTTCACGTTTATTAAACATTCCTTTGATTCAATTGCTGGTCGTAATTCCTTAGTCAAGAAAAGAGTATATATCGCTCACTCCTTTCAAGAACATCATGAATAAAATTTTCAGTTGTGCATGTTTTTAGAATGCCCAGAAAATGTACTATGTATGTATATCCCAGCAAAAGAGGCATATTTTTAACTCAATATTTACCCGCTACCGGGCAGAAAGTCTTGTTTTTGCATTTCGAAGAAAAGGTATTGTTTGATTATTTTTTTATAAATACTAAATATTTTACAAATGGAGAAAAAACATTCAGGTTTTACCTAAAAAGATCTGTTGCACAGTAAAAAGTTCAACAAGTGGCTTGATATTTATTTGCAATACATTGTATTATATTTTTAAACTTTAAAAACGTTCTCCAGAAAAGTCAAGTTTTTTTAATTAAGACGTTCTTGAAAGGAGTGAGCGATATGAGACAGAATGGATAAATAAACACACAAGCTTTCCCTGATCTTATCTTGAGTTTGGTTTTATAATTTACTACCTTTACTCATGTACAGAAATAAAAGATATTATAATTTTTCACACCATTTTATTATCATTTAGCATTTTATTATTCAGAATTGCACTGATTATCTAAAACAATTAAATTTTTTGAGTTGGTATTGCATTCACAGTGACATTATGGGAATTGCAGATGAGTAACAACCAAATTATCTTAACTTTGTATGTTACATATATGTATTTTGAAAAATAAACAATTAATATGCCATATAAGCAATAAAAATATCAAAAACACCGTGAATATTGTAAGCTGGGCACAAACAAAATTTAAATTAAGAAAGGTCCGGAAAGCATAAAAAATGTTCTGCTGCTGAAAACTTTATGAAGTCTTAATTTCAGAGGTGAAAATAATGCATTTACAAAATTCGGATATTTTTTTTCATAACCCAATGGTGTATAGGGCACTGCATCGTATAGAAGCAGTGTTATCTCGATCGTTAAATACACAAAGGAAAGTGATCAGCGTTCTGCTTCAGGTACCAGTCCAGTCATATTAAATAAATATTAGACTGAAAAATCACTAATATTTCTTTTGACCCTTTTGGGAATCGAACCCGGGATCTCCAGCATGGTAGCCTAGGGCGCTTACCATTACACAATGGAGGCGGTCAGTTAGTTCTCAGCAAAAAAACTTTACCTCAGAATATGGCAAATAAAGCATATTTTTCACAAAACATTAAGTAAGATAATCTGGCAGTAACACATAATGCAAAATATTTGAAATATTTTGCAAACTCAAGCCTTTATGAGAAATTAGAAACTAAAATAATTTGTATATTATTTGTTGCTACTATTACTAAAATAACAAATAAAAAGTTTGAACAATGAACTGTAACAAAATTGATCAGAAACACTCTTTGGAACAGATGACACAAAAAAAAAAATAACAAAAACAAAAATTTCAATTTCGTGTAAAAATAGCATTGTTATTTTGTTACAGACATTTTCTTTACAAAGTAACGGTCATAATATTTCAAAACCATGAAATATACCTAATTTAGTTTTTTTTCTTCAAAAATACATATATATACTGATACATTCATAGAAAATCTGCACCATCTTATATCGCTTTTTTACCGATTAAAAATAAAAACAATACAATTTATAATAATTTGGATCAACCCACAAATGGTAACATGAAAATATCAACTAGAATACTACAAATGATCGCGTACCATTTACTTACAGGTATGTATGTAACATACATGTAAATACTTAACATATTATTACACAGTGACAACATAGAGACATAGGAAAAAATTAATCTATAGGAAATAAACCTATTTCAGTAATTGTACACATCTATCCGACTAATTAACACACATAAGTTCTAACTAAAATTAAAATTGATTATGAACAAGATTTTTAGCTCGGCATTTATTTCACCTACGGGATTAATCTATACGATGAAACTCTGTCATATCATCCATTGGCAGGACGGAAACAATACTGACATCAGTTGTACAGCTTCTTACCAAATATGTATACTTTAAACATAACATACATATTTGTAGGTTCAAGGTAAAGAATCATTAATCCAATGCATCAAACATCCAAGAGACAAATAAGTGATTAAAATTTTTAGTGTCAGTTATTACGAATTAAATATAAAATTATTGAGCATAAGACATTATTAGACTGTTCTCTAAAAAATTCGCATGAACTAGTCATACTTAATTAACATAAATGATATACTATATGTTTACCGTAGAACGGGGCTACTTGAACTTTGATGTGTTACTTGAGCCCAGTACAAAAAAAAATTAAATCTGTATTTGGTCTACAATAATGAACATATCGACATGATTCATTGTTTCCCTGACAGGGTACAGGTGACAGGGTACTTCGATTGATACCACGATCTAAATATTTTTTTGTAAGACATTGTACTCAAGTAAGACATCAAAGTTCAAGTAGCCCTGTTCTACGGTACTTCAAAATGACAAATTTCTCCAAACTGTATTGTCTGACTCGCAGCATAGTATGAGAACCGACTATAACAGTATACGGCCACACTCACCCGCCACTTACTAACTCCTGTGGCCCAAAAAAAATGTACACTTTTGATAGTCTCGTATTAAGTGTCATTTCCAAAACAAAAATTATTACTTAATGTATGTATTACTTTTTCAAACTACTACGTTTGACAAAAGACAACAGCAGAGCTATCCCGGTCATTTCCGAGGATACTATGACAAAGTTTCGACGTAACAGAGCATATTTCAAGAGAAAGAAATAAAAACTATGAACATCAGCAAGAAGGAAAATATGTAATGAATATATTGTAGTAATAGTGAGGACAACCGTATATATTTAACATTGCTATTTTTATATTATAGGAACAGTATGTATTAATAATTTTCTAAATATTAAACATCAAAAGTTTATATTTGGGTCAAAAAACTGCTTTAGATTTCATTTAGTTCTGTGGTGGAAAATTACAGCTAATCGGAGATTTCAATTAATCGAATATCAACAAAGCATTGAGCTACATTGTAGTGCTGAAGCATATAACTATGTTTAGTGGTCAGTGCCGCGCAAAGTCACTGCGACCAATAAAAATCTGCTACGATTTAGTTAACATACCGACTAATGGTTTTGTGGTCCCATCGTAAGTGTTGTGGATTCAGAATCAGGATTTCTAGATTCGAATCAACTTTACCACAACTTGATACCTATTTTTAATAACAGGCTGCTTATGGCTATGAAAATATGCAGTTTAAAAATGAAATATTTATGCATATACATAATTAGAACACAAATATTTCTCTTTATATTATTTATTAATTTGGCATTAATTTTATGGAATAACACGATGGTTAAAATATAAAAATAAAACACTTGTATAAGACCACGTTTGAGTTTATTAATGTAAACACAACCAATTTCGAGGGCAACAGATCTTCTCAATACGTGAAAAGACAAACTTTGTATTTTCACCTGGTGAAAACATCAGTAGTTCTCAAAACTAGTCGTGTTTACATCAATAAACTAAAAGTATATATTTTTATATAGTGTTATATTTTTATATTTAAATATCTATTTAAAAAATTATTTTTTTCCATTTAGAGCAAAATATCTCATTCATACGAATGCTATATGTATAGAGAACTAATTGTGCAGTAACAAGAATTTAGTGGGACCACAGAAAAAATATTTATCATAAATAGAGCAGTTAATAAAAAAAGCATTTTTTAAAAACTGTTTTTAAAATATATTTATCATAGTCAGAATGATTCAATAATTAAGTACATTAGCTATTAAGACTTTAAAAAAAAATCTCATTATCTTATGTTAAATGCGGTTTTGTCTTTTTAAATTTGAGGAGATGGTACAGATTGTGAAAAGGTGAAAGGGCGTATGCCACACATCATACAGCAGAGGACAACATTTTACTCTGGATATTTCTATTGCAAAAATGTATAAAGTATTTTTGTATCACTTATTTATTTATAAGGGTAAGTACATATGTAAACATTATTTTTAAATATAAAACAGATTGCGTTTATAATTCACGTTTCAAAATAAAATACAAATCTTTTAGAGCAATGTCGATTTGCAAGTGCACAGGTGTTTTGCTATTTAGAGTTCGTTTTTATAGTTGAAACCTTAAAATCTTTACACATATTAAATTCCATTTACTTATCAGTCAATCACAAATCTATAAAAGCATGAACATGATACATTAAGACCCTTTTTCTCTCCACAATCATATTACAAATAAGCATATAATATGTAACACCATTATTATATTATACTGAACAGAGTGCAGTTTATATATGCATATGTATTATCATATTGCATTTACAGAAATAAGTATTATTGAAGCACATTATTTGATAAATAAACCCACACAGATACATGAAGTACAATTTCTCTTTTTTTACTGATTATTCAAACATTAAAGCAAAATTGTGAACAAATACATTATTAATAGATATTAAAGGGGCCCGGAGATATTAAAAAAGGTTGTCGATGTATTATTAAGTATTTTCAATATAATAACTGCTCTGTCTCAGTTGGACACCTTCGTAGTGTATTGGTCAGCACGCTCGGATACCGTTCTGGAGGTCCCGGGTTTGATTCCCAGGGGGGGTAAAATAAATATGAGTGATTTTTTCACTGTCATATTTATTCAATATTACCCTGGACTGGTACCTGAAGCGGAGGGCTGATCACCTTTCCTTCATGTGTAAACGATCAAGATAACACTGCGTTTATATGACGCAGTGCCCTATGCACCATTGGGGTGCGGATAAGGGTTTATTATTATTATTATTATTACTGTCTCATGATGGGTGGAACAGTTATTTTTTCCTGTGATATGACAATTTCCTATTTTAATGGTGATTTTTATTGTTTTTTTAGATATTAATGTAATTCAAACACTTCAAATGTGTTAAAAAAGAAAGTTTGTTTATTTTACACACTTAGAAGACGTACATTGTGACGTAATCAACAAATGCTTTTTATTATATTTTTTGTGGTTGCTTTCATAAAATAAGATAATAATTTTCCACACTAATGTAAAATACAATGTCTTTGTGCATAACTTTTCATCACAAAAATTAATTGTTGTTTTGGCTCAGGTGCGCCCTACAACAAAATAATATTAGGCTAACTTCACATCCGAAGCACTATTTTATTAAATTCTACTATGAAATCTCGCTACATACAAGTTGTAATTATATATATATGTACATTTCTATTTAAAGTCAATATTTTTTTGTTCCAATAGGCAAACTTATAAAGAGAATTTTCCTGCAACACTTGGAAAAAAACATCATATTTATACTTCAAAAATTGATTTTGTATGAACGTGTTTAAATAAATAATGCACAAAATGTTTCAAACATTGATCAAGAATTAATACTTGTAGAATAATGTTGTGCAGTATTTTGTAGGAAAATTTTGGCATGCCATATGGTGACAATCGTGGTATCTAATTTTCACAGGCACTTTCCTTCATCATTTTACACGGTAAATCAAACAACCAGAGTGAAATACTGTGTTGCAATTACGCAAATCAACAAGTTAGTTGCCTTATTGCAATACAGAATTGTGCCTACTAATATTTATATTTATTATGATTTTTCACTGTATTTATTCAATATTACCCTGGACTGGTACCTAAAGCGGAGGGTTGATCACCTTTCCTTCATGTGTTAACGATCAAGATAACACTGCGTTTATTTGATGCAGTGCCCTATGCACCATTGGGGTGCGGATAAGGGTTTGAAGAAGAATATTTATATAGTTTGATATTTTGTAATTAGTACAATGTCACCATAAAAATAACACCCGGAGCGTGCGTATTTTTTTATTAATTTAAATTATAATCACATAAATATTATATTTCTTCGTAATATTAGAAATTTCTTCGACTTAAGATGCTGACAACATTTTTTTGAACTCGTATGATGGGCGCTGCAAATGACTATCGACACATGGCATAATAGCCCAAAACACTCAACAATGTGACTGAAGGAACGATCATATAAGAGTCTGTACTTAGATACATAGAAGTAATACATAGAGGGAAATGAATTAAACCAGACTACATGTTTATGTATTGAGTTTCTACATTTCAAAATAATTGATTAAAGTCATAGATTCATTACATATTTACATCTACAAAACTTACAAAAATAATACAATACTTTACACTTGTTTATAAAATGCTTTTTGCACGCTTGTGAACCCTTTATGGAAATATTAACAATCGAAAAAATTACATCGCTAACTTGCAGTTAAGGCATTATTAAAATCAATTACAACTTTGATTATTATATTTACCATTCTGCATCACCGTTGGCTTTTTGGAAAACAAAGTCTCTTCCCGACAAATTCATTATACCATCTTTCAAATAAAACTTCCACTTATTCCGGCTTCGTGTGATCTGGAAACAACATTCACAAATGAGGATACGATAGAGTAAAGTTCTGATTATTAGCTCTTTGCATATATACATATCGCTCACTCTTTTCAAGAACATCATAAATCAAAAAACTTGATTTTTCAGAAGAACGTTTTTAAAGTTTACAAATTTAATACAATGTATTAAAAATAAATATCAAGCCACTCATTGAACTTTTTACTGTGCAACAGATCTTTTTAGGTATAACCTGAAGGTTTTTCTCCATTTGAAAAATATTTAGTTTATTTAAAAAAAAAAAATTAAACAATGCCTTTTCTTCAAAATGCAAAAACAACACTTTCTGCCCTGTAGCGGGTAAATGTTATGTTAAAAATATGCCGCTTTTGCTGGGATATAGTACATTTTCTGGGCATTCTGAAAACATGCTCAACTGAAAATTGACGATTTTTTATTTATGACGTTCTTGAAAGGAGTGAGCGATATGTATATTTAAAGTATTCTGCAAAAAGTGAGAAATTCTATCTATATGATCAGTTAATTAAAATGCTTGAAAACTCATTTATGTATGTATTTGTTTTTCATATTCTGTTACAATATAGTTGTAACACTCTAGTTTACAAGATCATGATTCAGAAATAATGAAGTATGTAAGAGCAACCATTTTTTGATGTCTAGGTTGATTTTCGCAGTAAGTATGTATCTCTTGCAAATACCTATCGCATGGTCTTACTGTATTTAAGATGCCGTATAGCAGTGGCGTGCCTAGGGTTTACCAGTAAGGCAAGCCCATTATTTTTCACATTCGTGAATACATGATGTACCTATAATTTCTTCACCTCATATCATTCCCAGTATAGTAAGCACCCAGAAAGTATTATAAATATAAACAATGTATTGTAATCATTGTAAAAATATGATAACACGTAACTTTTGTAAGGTATAGCCATCACCTTGAAATAAAGAAAATGTTCACCATAGTAAAATTCGGGTTCGATTCCCAAGGGGCGTAAAATAAATATTAGTGATTTTTTCACTGTCATATTTATTCAATATTACCCTGGACTGGTACCTGAAGCGGAGGGCTGATCACCTTTCCTTCATGTGTACTTGATCAAGATAACACTGCGTTTATATGACGCAGTGCCCTATGCACCATTGGGGTGCGGATAAGGGTTTATTATTATTATTATTATTATTATTATAAAATATCTTCAGATATTAACCATAACCAATAAGTACCATCACCATATAATGGCATGCAGTGTTTAATAATCATGTAAGCGCTCGATAATTTGAAAATAGTCATACATTAATTATGTATTTTTAATCATTTGGTCTAGATTTAGTCATTTTTATTTGGAGTTGTTAGGCAAGCCGGGCTTTTGGGCTTCTAGGAAAGTACCGCCACTGCCGTATAGCAGTATAAAAAAACTCGGAAAACTTATATTATTTTTTGATTCGGCATTAACTTTGTGGAATGACATGTTCATTGTTTTAAAAATTAAACACTCGTATAATACCACTTATTGTGCTTTATTTCATTCATTCAAATCCTTATCCGCACTCCAATGGTGCATAGGGCACTGCATCATATAAACGCAATTTTATCTTGATCGTTAACACATGAAGGAAAGGTGATCAGCCCTCCGCTTCAGGTACCAGCCCAGGATATTATTGAATAAATATAAGGGTGAAAAAATTACTTATGTTTATTTGAGCCCCCCCCTAGGAATCGAACCCGGGACCTCCAGAACGGCAGCCGAGCGTGCTGACCATTACACTACGGAGGTGGATTACACTCTACTAATTTCGAAAACAGCTGTAGTTTTTTTAACTAGTTGTGCATAATGAAATAAAACTCAATTTTAAATAATAATCTATAATTTTTAAAATAATCAACGAAAAAACTTTCATTGGTATCATCTCTTAAGGGGAAGACTGACCGGAGTCATTTCGTCGTAACGTAACACGTTAAGATGCGAGCATTCGTATAGTCAGCACAGCGTTCCGCGTGTTCCATCCGAAGTCGGATGCTCGCCGCGAATGTTACGTTACGACAAAATGCTGCTCCGGTCAGTCCCCGCCTTTAGAATATTGGTTAAAGGTAGTTAACCAATTTATAGTTGACATGTAATAATAATGTCGATCTCTGGGTCTCTTCAATGATGCAATATAAACTGAGTTTCACAATACCATGTGAAGGAATTAAGAATTTTTAGAATATGCATTTGTCCACTTCCGTAGTGTAATGGTCAGCATGCTCGAGCTACCATACTGGAGGTCCAGGGTTCGATTCCCAGGGGGGTATTTCCAGGGATATTGATCTGTTCCATGTGTCCGAAGGAGTTTTCCGAAGCGGGATTCTTCTACACCTTTAAGTCTTCTTGCTTACTTTTACTTTTAATATATACGCCTTGAATATTGTTTGTTATGTATATATTATTTTTTTATTGAATAAATTGAATTGAATAAGTGATTTCTTCATTCTAATATTTATTTATTTAATATTACCCTGGACTGGTACCTGAAACGGAGGGCTGATTACCTTTCCTTCATGTGTTAACGATCAAGATAACACTGCGTTTGTATGATGCAGTGCCCTATGCACCATTGGGTGCGGATGAGGATTTGATGATGATGATGATGATGATGGTGCATTTGATTGGGTCTACCTTGTCATACTGGCACACGACGACGTTATCAGTCTCAAACATGTCGGAGGGGTCCTCCTCGGACACGTCGTCCTCCGAGTTGAGGGGCTCCTCGTCGGCGCCCCCCTCCCCCTCCGGGTCCCCGTCCTCGTCCCCGCTGCCCGCGCCGCTGCCCGCCCCGCTGCCCTCCCCCTCCCCCTCGCCCTCCGCCTCCGCCTCCTCGTCCGACCCCGCGCCCTCCGAGATCTCGTCGTCGGACGAGTCGCACGCGCCGTCCACCTGCGACTTGTTGATGTTTGCCACCACGTTACCTGGATAGGAATAAAATAATTTCATTAATTGATTCGGCAGTCACTCTGTGGTAATCTATCCATTTTTTATTTTAGATTTACTTAGTTTATATTTAGACCTGAAGATGGAAGCATAGCTTCCGGAACTAGTCGTCATAGTAAAATAAACTCAAGTGGTAAAAAAACAAATGTTTTCCTTTCCAATTTCATCATGTCTTACCAAAAAGTGAATGCCGAAACAATAAATAAAATAAGTTTTACTTAGTAAATACCACTATTTCTTATGCAAATACGTGTCACAGTAGATTTTAAGAAACAGTGGTATGTATTCACTAAGTAAAACTTAGATTAGAAAGGGAATAAAATAAATATAAAATATTTATACATTTGTCGTGTGTGATAATGAGGACGGTAGAAAGTATGGCATTATGATGCTGAACTCTGCTGTTACAATATATTAAGTTTATTTTTAGATTCTTGGTGATCCTCTCCATATGGATGTCTATTTTCCTTCCTTTCTGGAATGCTTCCACACCGACTTGTATACTGGCTTCTCATAACCTTCATACGTACTTATAGTACGGCTGTCCAAACTTAAAACACAGTAAGGGACATTTTTTTGTAGTACGTTTTTTTTTTGCATTTTTGGACTATTAGAGTAGAATCTACTCTTAGTCCAAAAATGCAAAAAAAACATACTACAAAAAAATGTCCTTTACTGTGTTTTGAGTTTGGACAGCCGAGTAGTCAATTTTATTTATTGTTTTATTGCAATAAATTAGGTGAAACCTCCATCCATCTTTCGCTTAGAAGAAAACAAATACAACCCACACCAGAACACACTCATCATACATTTTTTTTCGTCATTAAAATACTTAAAATGGGGAAATGAACTAAACTAACATTTAGTTGTGAAAACATTCATAGTTTGTCAATGAGATTTACATGCATGTAAAAAGAAAATAGCAAAACACTTACTAAAGTTAGACTGTTGTCCGGAAAGGGCCGCATTCACGTGCTGTTGGAGTAATGTGGCTGCCAAAGGTTGGGGTAGATTCATTGTTGCTGTTATAATTGGACCCGTTAATACCTAAAAAAAATCACATTAGAATGTCTCAAAAGAGAGATATAACAAACAAAAAAGGACACATATTTTTAAAAAAATGTTTATTGCTGATACTTTGTGGCACATTTTATAAAGGAATAACCCGAAAAGCCTCTACTTTTAGAGGTTTGTCTGCAGGTAGGATAGTAAGGACAGGGAAGTCAACTGTAAAAAATACATTACAAACACCCAGACTATATGAAAATAAATCTTTATTGTATCGGTAGAAATCGAACCCGCAATGCTAGTTTCGCAGTCAAGCGTATACACAACTACACCACGGCGCCTGTTGTGAATCAACAAAATACAAACTTTGTTTTTCATCACTTTTACTTTTATTCACATATCCAATCCTGAAGATGACGGGTTATTTGTTAAAACCGGTTGGAATAAAAGTAGTTAAAACCAAAGTTTGTGTTTTACTACCACTTTTGAATTTTGGTGAGAGAATTCATCGGTGCAGGAAATTGTCATCCGCAAGTCAAAATAAGACTTTCCGAAAACCGCTCGGGTTATTCAATAAAAACAAATGGGTCAATTTTTTTACAACATTTTGAGTGTGTCCAAATACTTATTTATTTTCATATTATTTTTTGATATCTCATCAAAGATGAAGAAGAATACGGAAGTCTGGGCATTTACGGGGCTGACGACCGTCATAGGCTGGCTTAAGTGATCACTTTACACACATATATATATATGAACCAATTTCGAAACATTATTCTTGAATCACTAGAACATCACCAGAGACATCTATTGGTGAGATGAAAAGAAGCTTTTTTATTGGGCAGAAACTCTTTTATTAGTATGCGAGGTCCGAATCTTGGATTATAATCACACACATGAGAAACGTTTCTCACGGGTCAATTTTTGTCTCAGGAAAAGCAGGACTGTCGGAATACGAATTACCCGAGCAGTGTTCGGGCTAGTCAGGGAACCGGTTAATATTATAAAGTAGGCATATTCTTTAGTTGTGCTTACATGATGAAGTTGATTATTTTGTAATGCTGAAGTTGGTATCTGTAGGGTGAACACTCTTGGTTGAGATCCTGGGATTCCAGCCTGGGCAGGTAGCGTAAGCTGTAATCAAAAATAAAAATAAATTATACTAACTATCGAATCTCATTCGACATTGATTTTTTGCTCTTAGGTCCCATGTCGGATGTTATTCTCCATTTTTTTCATCATTAGTATTATTTATTGAAATTCGAAGCTTACATTTTTGTCACTCATATCTATTACAAAAGTATGTAGAGCAGAGGACAAAAGATTTTTTCCAATTGGAATGTAACTGTCTACCTAGTTTTTTTTTTTTAAATTTTGGGGGACCAGAAAGGGTTAAGAGATAAAAGATGACACACCCGCCTAATTGGTATTTTACAATATGCTGACAACTGAGCACCGTTATCACAAAGAGAAATATTTAATATTTGCAACGAAAACAAATCTAATTTAATTCTAGTCATGCAGGTATTACACAACCATCATACAATCAATGTGTAATTATTACACAACAATAACAGCATGCGAGACAAATTCTTACTTGTGTAAATGTGACTTTATTAACCACTTTGTCCTCATATTTTTTCACAAAAATAGAACTAAAATATCAGGATATTTTATAATTTATTTAAAGAGTTTACATATTTTAAAAGTTGTCCAGTTTAAAATATATAAACAAAACAGAAGCCATACAAAATGAAAAAAAAACTCAACCCAATATACAAAAAACTAAAAGAAGTCTAACTATAATATTAAAACAAATCTAAGTATGATGATAAAAATACATCATTTTTAGAAATAAAAAATACATAAATTCAAACAGAAGAAACGATTTGTGTAAACCTCTATGTGCTTCAAGTGACAACTGGCGAGCTCAGTTTGGTTCTTTATCTTTTGTAATGAAAATAATTTCATTAAATGATTTGGCAGTCACTTTGTGGCAAAATATATACATTTTTCATTTAAGTTTTACTCAGTAAATACTATGATTTCTTAAAATCTATTGTGACACATGTTTCGATGCATTCCGCATAAATTTCAAACAAAGTAAAAATGATGCGGAATGAATCGAAACACGTGTCACAATAGATTTTAAGAAATAGTGGTATTTACTAAGTAAAACTTAATAATGCAAATCACGCGAGCAGTGCTCGGATTGGCGCGATACGACACATGGGCCAAAAGAACAAAGTGGTTAAAACACTTCTCAACTGGCTATAATTTAAGATACAGTTTACAATTAATTAATTTTTAAATTTATTCAAGCCACAGAAAGAATAAATGGGCAGTTACAGATTGACAGCGGTTTGTTGTATAACGTATGCCATAATAATTGCAGCTATTCACTGCTTATATGTGTTTACATGTAGGTTTTGAATCACACCTATCATAATGGCAAGTAAAAATACACGGTAATTAAAAATGATTGATTGTTCAAGCAGGAAACAAATAGATATTTCTCATGTGACTATACTATCATTACAGATCCATAGTTTCAACAAATAAACACGAATAGACCCCACTGATAACCCAACCCAATACAACACAGTGGCAAGGTTTTGTTTACAGATTTATCATTAGAAAGCCGAGTTGTTTACTATTCACTGGAAAATCCATTGTGACCTACATGCTTATTGTATTCTGTTATCTGCAAGTCTTAAGTATTTCATGAACACAATAACACTGACAACATTTTTTTCTCGGAAAATGTTTATGTGCTATTTGTGGATTTAAAATCTGAATTTTTTGTTTGTAATTTATAAAAACTTATATTTCTGTTAAATTACCTACTCATTTAGTATTAGAAACTCTAGTAAAATTATGTTTAGTTAGAAAATAGTACTCATAACTATAAATATAATTATTTTAAAGTAATTTGACAATATTTGATTGAATTGGTATTTATTTTGTAGAATTCAATTATCTTAGACAATTATTATAAAGACAATTTATATTGACAACAATGTATTTCAGTCATTTTATAACTGTTTTTTTTTACGCAGGACTAAATTTTTTGGAACTCCTACATATATCGTAAATCTCATGTGAGTTCACTGGAACCATCTATGGTTGGATTGAGATTATTGCTTCAGAAAGCTTTTATTGAAAAAAAATTGGTATTTACTAAGTAAAACTTAAATTAAAAATGGATAGATTTTACCTCAAAGTAGCTGCCGAATCAATTAAAGAAAAAATGTACTGGTGTGAAGAACATCTACAAACAATTATTATAGTGATGATATCTACATTCTTGTATTATGGTGCAATACAATGGTTCTATCAGGAGAGTGCCTTGTTGCTACTACGGCAGTTTAGGGTTAGCAAAAAAGAGAATGTCCGTGGTGTAATGATCAGCACGCTTAGCTATCGGTTAGAAGAAGAAAAAGAGAAACAATGATTACCTGAACAGCAACTTTATTGTTGGGATCCAAGCCTATCAAATTAGAGCCTTGAGTTTGATTACTGGATGCACCCTGTTGAGAGGGATTGGATGAACTATTGTTTGTGTTGGAATGGGACATTTGATTAGATCCGGAGTTAGCATTGTTCTGTTCTGCGGCGGTGTGGGCGGGGGCTTTCTTTACATTGCCTGAAAAAAAAGAGTACATTTGACATATTTTTTTGATTATAGAAGACCTATGTAAACTCCCTCCCCCCAACTTGTCCGCCTCCATAGTGTAGTGGTTAGTGCACTAGGCTACCATGCTGGAGGTCCCGGGTTCGATTCCCAAGAGGGTCAAAATAAATATTAGTGATTTTTCAGTCTAATCTTAATTTAATATGACCCTGGACTGGTACCTGAAGCGGAAGGCTGATCACCTTTCCTTCATGTATTTAACGATCAAGATAACACTGCTTCTATACGATGCAGTGCCCTATGCACCATTAGGGTGTGGATAAGGGTTGGAAGAAGAAGATGTAAACTCACATGTGAAATCATAGAACTAAAATCATATACCTGAGTAACTTCATTGCTAACTTTTAACGAGATAGCGATTGTTTTTACCTTGAATTTTCACTTGTGAATTACATGAAATTATAGTAACTTGAAAAATTAAGAGTAAATCCTTTCGCAAGTAGGTATAGGCTATAAATCTTATAAAGTTGAAGACTAAGTAGGGCCAAGATAAGTGATGTTGCATAAGCCGTAGCTAGATTTCAGAATCACTTGGAAGTTAGGTTTTGTTAATTCGAAAGATTATAGAAGAAAACTGGACGATAAATATAAACTTAATGATATAGGAAATTTATGTACATCAATATTAAATACAGGCGTTCTTTTAAATACGTACTTTGCAAAAATTACAAATTTGTTTAGATCATCACTACTAGATTCATTTTCCAATAACACTACACCATCATTGCCGCAAGAACAATCTGATAAATTGTCTGCAAACATTTCATTGTCACTTACAATGTTTTCCTTATTTTCAGTACATATTTTCGGCGGACATTTTTATGGGGAAAATGTCTAATTATACAATGTTTTACACTAATTTAACAACTGACATCAGACTAAAATAACTCAGAAAGCAATTAAGCTTCAATTTTTATGAAATTTGCCAGTTACACTACTCCCATTGAGCTTCAATATTTATGATACTGATTGATAGTCTGATTACGTGGCATAGCTGATCCTGCATAATGTATTGTTTTCAATTGAATTTATCACTTAAATCATTAGTTGTGATGTGGCATTTTGCGCCTACATTCAAACCCGTATGTATAAATATGGGTCCCACAAACAACAGGACGATTCAGAAAAAAAACATATTTATATGCACAATTAAGAAAAAACATTTTGGTGTGTCCCGACAACAATGTGTTGATAAAACTGTAAATTGATGAAAATATGGAAGGCAAATCGAAAAAACCCTTACCAGACTTGTTTTCATTTGCTTTAAGGTTAGGTTAAAATATGTCCGCCTCCGTAGTGTAATGCTCAGCACGCTCGGCTACCGTTCTGGAGGTCCCGGGTTCGATTCCCAGGGGAGGTCAAATAAATATAAGTGATTTTTTCTCCCTAATATTTACTCAATATTATCCAGGACTGGTATGTGAAGCGGAGGGCTGATCACCTTTCCTTCGTGTGTTAACGATCAAGATAACACTGTGTTTGTATAATGCAGTGCCCTATGCACCATTGGGGTGCGGATAAGGGTTTGAATGAATGAAAATATGGAAGGCAAAGCAAAAAAACTCTTACCAGACTTGTTTCCATTTGCTTTTAGGTTAGGTTAGGTTAAAATATGGAAGGCAAAGCAAAAAAAACTCTTACCAGACTTGTTTCCATTTGCTTTTAGGTTGGCAACAATTGGAGGTGGCTGATGCTCTGGGGGTTCCGGGTTCTGCTCCACGGCTTTACTGGCCAGTAATTTATTCTCCCACAGTACTTTCAACTCTTGTAATACTGTCTCGTCCACTCCGTCGTCAAGGAAAGTCTCCCTTATGCCCGCTATCACATCCTCCATTACAGTGTTGTACAACCGTAACTAAAATAAATAAAAAGTTATGAATACTCCCATCTTCCAGGGGCGTGCCTTCCACATAGGCAGAAAAGCAGTGCCTATCCTAACTTACCCGCGCGACATATAAAAACGCAACCAGTACCTACCCTACCTTACTAAGTAGTACCTAGCTTACCTTACTACCTACCTCTACACCCTACCCTAATTAATTCTCTGTGGATGCCACTGCCATCTTCTACTTGGTAGCTCTCTCATGATAACTTACAAACTCAACGTTGCGTGAAATTGTATTTTTTCAACTTTTCTAATGTTGATAATTAAGATTTTTTTATATACTTATTTTTATTTTTAAAAAGCAGTGTTTGATCAACGAAAGCTAAAAAAAATCCCTTTCACATTATTTTTTAGGAGGTGAAGACAGAGATTTTTAGTTAAAGATTAATCCCCTGTGGGTTTATATGCATGTTTTCAGTACCTCCTGTTGTACTTTTGGTTACTGCAAAATATTAGCGTTTGCAAAGCTATTCGGTGATTAGCTATTGCGGTGATTCAATATCCATCAAATAGTCTATTGAACATATGATCAAGTGGCTACGTATCGCATTTCCAATTAAATACTGGAAAAATGACAATTTAGCAGACGTGTTCAAGGTAGTTGCTGAAACATCGAATGAGCTAGATTAGTACAAGCAAACGGAAGGTGCCATCTTGTACCCCGCCCGATGTGTAAAAAGTTTCACATTTCTTTTCTAAATGTGGTATAGATAGAACTAATTAATATTATTATACACATACATATTTTTTTAAATAGAAAGAAATTCACAAATATTTCAATTAAATGCTATTTACGGCTTTGAAAATAAGTGTCAAATCATAGTAGTGTGGGGATCAAACCTACAGCCTCTGATTTCAAATTTACAGGGACCACAACCTGCACTTGAATGTTAATAAGTTCATAACTTTAAATAACAAATTATGTAAAAAAATGTTTTATTATATAATAAGAGAGCGTTCATTGAGTGCAACATTTGCTATGTTTAACATACTTTGTTGTATTGTAACTACACTTGGGGGTAAAACACAGCGCCAGATTAGTATTCAATTAGTAGACACTTACTGGTAAGGGATGGAGATTTACAAGTTTGTAAATGAATACAAACATTATTTTCCCTCCCTTGTACGCATGTACCTAGGTGCCTGTGTCAATGAACCTGTGTAGTTCTGGCATTGGTAATACACTGATTGTGAATTTTGCAAACATTTTCCCTATTCCACAGCGTTCCAAGTAAATCAAAATCAATGGATTAACTTATTTTTTGTGGTTGTTAATTATATAAAGAATTCAAATGCAAACATTTAATGAACATAGTACTTTTTTTACATTTTCCTTCACTTGAATTTTGTGAATTTTACGAAATTACTTCCTCCACTTGTGAATTTTACGAAATCAAGTTTTTCAAAGTTACAGACTCGTTAAAAAGTATATTACATTAGATACTAGGAGCAGTAATATCAAGCAATCAAAATAACATTAAGATCAAATTAGTTTACTTATTTGGTAAACTAAATTGTCAATAATTTAAATAATATTCCCACATTATAAAATTTTAAATACGTAAAAGCAGTAAAAATTCGAATACCCAATAAACTAATTTTAAGACATTCAATATTTCGGATGTATAAAACGAAAGAATTATTTTGTCACAAATGAAAGCAGTCGTAAATGACTACATATCTTGATGTGCGATATCTTATTTTGCAATGGAACCCAAGGCTGTCAAATGCAGGTGATGTGTCAAGTTATTTGTCTAACATATGGCATTTAAACTATTGAAATTGACTTACCACTGTTGTTTGACTTAAAGCCATTTTAAATAATAACAATAATATGTAAGCTAAATCTAAAATTACAATTCCATTCGTTTCACGAGTCGGGCTCAAAGAAGCCAACGGGAGAAGTCACACAAGCGCTTTTATAGTTTCTCAACTGCTCCCATTCCACAACTTGATACCAACATACGTCATATCCGTGAAAAAATCAAAGACAAGAAATTGAACATTGCCGCCATCTAAAAAAATTCAATTTTCAGATCTCAAAAACTGAAAATAAAACAAATAGAACAACAAATTCTAAAAAAAGAAAAGGATTTCAATTCTCACAATAAATTTCAATTTATATTTCTTATAACAACACATGATGCTTTATAATTCGTAAACAATATGTGTTACATCCTGCATAATACGATTGGCATCACTGGTGTGACTATATTCATTATATTGTAAGGTGGTTTATACGGTTTATACTTCGGCAAACTTATCCGTAGAACGTTTTTCGTCGGAATTAAAGAATGACTTAGGTTTTGTGTCATGTCCCGGGTCACATAGGTTGAGGAATTATAACATTGGATTACAAGTTTTTTTTATTATAAAATTAAAAAGCCAAATTTCAGTGCAATCTTTATTAATAAATTCAAAAACGAAGAATATAATATAAACAACAAAAGATTTGCCATTGAACGATTTTATCGTTTTTTTGTGACATCTTTTGTTGTTTATTTGACGATAATTTCTCTACATAATTTTTTGACATCTCATAAAACATGGAGAAGAATATGGAAGTCTGGGCATTTACGGGGCTGACGAGTTTTGCACACGTGTGATATTTACCAATTCTACCCATTATTGACAACCACACTACTCCAATTATTGGAAGTTCTATATATATGAACAAATTTAGGAACATTGTACTCAAATCACTAAAACTTCACTAGAGACATCCATTGGTGAAATGAAGAAAAGCTTTTTATTAAGCAAAAACTTTTATATTAATATGTAAAGTCTGAATCCTGGATTTTAATCACACACATGAGAAACGCCAGATAATATCCTTTTCAAATATAAGAGAAACGCCAGAAAATATTATAAGTGATCACTTAAACCAGCCTATGACGGTCGTCACCCCTGTAAATCACCAAACTTCCATATTCTTCTTCATTTTTAATAAGATGTCAAAAAATAACTACTGTAATTGGAGATAATCCAGATTTGTGAACAAGTATATAGACAAACTCAAAATGTTGTAAATATTTTTTCCATGCGAGGTTCACAGTTAATAAAGCAGCCGAGATTTAATAAATTCATTGGTGAAAATAGCTACTCATACGCATAAGTCAATCCGAACGTAATTGAAAGCGCTGTAGCTGATCTTTTCATTGCTTTTTATGAAAGCTTTGAAAAAAAACAATAATATTTCAAATCTCAACTACTAGTAGTAGTCAAGCGGGTTTTCACGCATGATTCGCGTGTTTCGTTTGCTATCCCTGACCTAGGTAGACCATTGAGCAAAATTTAGAATTTAGTCTCTTGTCAATATGCAATTGTTTAAATCTATGGAATTACGGGAATTGATCCTACTGTCAAAAAAGTGCTCCGGAGCGCTTGTAGATGCGTGGAAACAAAACATTGTAGAACTATTGTTTTGTTTACAATTTAAATGTTCTATAAATGGCATTTTAAATGTAAAGTTATAACGTATATATTTAGTAATCATGGGTGAAAATGTTCCACTTTCTAAATACACAAACGCTTTTTCTTTACCATCCAAAGTGTGTAGATTATGTGGTTGTAAAGATGGCCCCTTCCTGAACATTTTTGGACCTGGAATGGATTTAGCCAAAAAAATAGATGATATTTTAATGATAACGGTTTGAAACTTATAATTTTATTTTTGAGTTTGCATGAGTTACAACTTATAATTACAAATCAATTCTAGATGTTCTTTTGGCTTTATTAATGTTAAGTATTTAATTTTAAAGTAAATGAAAGCATTTAGATACCCAGATGATAAATTGAATGATATGTTTTTTGTAACTTAAGTTTTTCATATTATTGTTTGAAAAAAATTGTCTTAACTTCATAACTTTTAAAGTAGTGTCCTTACTTATTTTTTGTATTTTTTTTTCAGATAAATGAATGGGATGATTTGCCCCACAAAATATGTTTTCGCTGCTCTGCCAAAGTTGCAGATTTCCACGAGTTTCTTGAAAAATGTATTAAAACTCAAGAGCTATTTTCAAATAGACTCGGAAAGAATTATAGTTACAAAAGCGAGAAGAGTAATAAATTGAAAAGCATTTGGGAAGCAAAGTTAAACAAAAACAAGATATCGAATGATGAATACTGCGATGAATTAGTGAAGAAAGCTCTAGAATCTGTGACGGGTCTGAAATTACCAGAAAATCCTAAAATATTGGCTAAATCAAATGCGTATTTTTCCAAATCTAAAACTCTTAAGGACCTCAGGATAAAACTATCCCATGTAGACAAACCTAATTTCCCCGGTGTTGTTCGAAAAGATGGCAAATTTTTTGTTTGCAAGGCTAATAAAAAAATCTTATCGTTGCAGGATATAAGAGCATGGGGATTGGTAAAAAAAGATACAAATTTGAGTACGAATACTACAAAAACAATGGATTCACGTATAGGAGCACTTCGAGAAAATTTGAAAAAATTGCAAACTGAGATAAACAAAAAGCAAGTAAACTCGAATAAAGAAGTTCCAATTAAACTCAGTGACACAAATAAGTCCTTACCTATTACTGATAGTTCAAATGCGGTCAACTCTCAAAAAGAAGACTCTTCTGAAAGTCTGTTTACTGTTGTAAAGGTTGCCGGAGTAGGACCTGTTTATACCTGCAAGTTTTGCGATCACTTGATTCTTGAAAAATCGAAAACCCTCATCCACAAGTGCCCCGGGTCCAAGGCAGGCATTGCAACTCCCCCTTCTCTGAATGTCAATTTATTCAATGGAAAAAATCCTAGAGATGTGACACCTAGTGCAGTTAAACCTAATTTAATCAAAGAAAACCCTCCGAATGATAGAAAAAGTAATAATGATTTTATTCCTAAGCCTGGACCGCGAAGCAAAAAGATGTCATTGGAAGATCAACCCTCCAAAAAAGAAGAACAAAAGCCTAATAGTATTTCCTCACCAAAACCGCCAACTTGTGCCATTGTTCCTATACTTAGTAATCCGGTTCCCAATAATTTACAAAGCATATGTGAACCGGGTAATTTATTTCCGAGTGAAAATCAGCGGAATTTATTACTCACCGAAAGGTTTTATTTAGTTCCTGTTGGAAATAACACATTTACCTTACAGATGAAACCTCAAGAACCTCGTAACACTACAATAACTGTAAATAATCAAGCGAACAATTTTTCCGATCAGTCCATTTTGCCAGATTCTAGTAGATATTTGAATTTAAATTTGCGAAATATGAAAAAACCCCAGACTGTGGTCCCTTCCAAGGAAATAGCTCCCAAAACCACACCTCGCGTATCGCATAAGAAATTGAAAGCGGCTCAGAAGGCGAACATCGAAGTGGAGAAGCCTGCTGTTACTTCTGAACCCTATCCGGTAGGTCTTCTTTGTAGAAATTCAAATAATCCATTGCCTATCCAGAACCAACAGATTACTACAGAAAATAATGTGGAAGTTACAAAATCAAAGAATTCAAAAAATAATTATCCTCATTATACTATCTTGCCACCGAAAACTCCCGGGAAAATAGTTATCAGTACGGTTCAACAAGCGCAAAATGTTTCTCACATTCAACAGCCGGAAGAAAGTAAAAGTAAAAGTCAGAAAAGAAAAAGAGCGATGAAGGCTGATAAAATAGCAGAATTTCCCGTATTGACACCTTCTCCGGCAGTACCACCCGCACTGCCGATCCGAGAGCAAATTGAACACGACCAAAGTGAACAAAGTGAACATTTCTTCACTTACGTCAATCTGGATCCTATGTTGAAACCTTCCCATGTCCTTCCCATTTCAAGTCCAGTGACAGAGCCCAAGATAGTCCCAACAATACTAAACATAGACTGTGAACCAACTTCTGAACCAACACCTAAACCAATACCTAAACCAACACCTAAACCAATACCTAAACCGATTAAATTAAATGAACCAGCGGGAAAAAATGATAGTTTTGATAAATATACTTGTAGTATTTGTGATTTGCAATTTTCACGTGAAAAAAAATTAATGGCACATGTAAAATCACATTTTCATGGTGTTTACAATGATGATGATGACTAAATTTATGGGAAAATAGGTATGAAATGTATATAATATTTTGTAAAGTGGAGGATACGAAGCTGTTATATGGAGAGTAATTGAAATGGCCAAATATGCAATAAGTAATCAAGATTTGGAATGTTCTAAAGGTATGAGGTGTATGAGGAAAGACTGGTACATATTTAGCATTTTGTATTTGCATGATTCTACCAAGTTGCAAATTGAGATGAGAACTATGCTCTTCTTGCGAACCTGTCTCTATCACTCCCTCTTTAATACATTGCAGACCTGTTAACCCTTTTTTTCAAAGAAAAATGCAATTGTATGATATTTAAATATATATATGAAATTTTCAGGCAAGATAAGTTGCTTATGTTTGAAAATATGAATCAAGCTATGTCAGAGTAGGAGTCAAACCTAGAGCCTCTGAATCAGGTTCTGCGACAGTAACCATGGGACAACTACCCTACTCAAATTTTACATTTCAAATATTACACGGAGTATAACTGTGACTGCTAGAATATATGTCATAAAATCTATATTTTTTATCGGGTTGGGTGAAGAATCATCTTAGTATGTGACAGCCATAGGATAGATGCATTTATAGTGTGGTGATGGGGTGCACTTGAGAATCCTGTAGACTGCCAGACGCATAGAATTCCCTCTACTGTAGATCAGGTATTCTTTGATTTTCTAGCATGTTGTAGGGACTTGTGGCCGCAGGTATTAAATAAGAACTCCATCTCTGTAGACTGATCAGTTCAAGTTATTTCACAGGGATTACCCTTACTCCTTCCAATTGCGGAATGCACGATTGAGTATAGTTAAGAGCAAGTATAATTTGGTCTCATCCCTCTACTAAAAATTGATGCTAGCATGTGCCTTTCCTATTGCTGATTTAAGATGGCAAAATATTGATGTGTCCATTTCCCATTACAAAAGTGAATCCTCTCAAACAATGGCAAAAGAATGCCATGTATTAGTTCTGTATAATTTATTTTTAATATATTTTTTCTTTTTGCATTTTATATAATTAATTATATGACTGAAAAATAATTTTGTTTTTAATTTGTCCAGTCATGCAACAATTCAGGAGTGTTTTTTAGGACTCGACATTCATTTCATTTCATGAAATATGCTTTTACCTTGGCAAATATCATTACACATTTATGTTCTCTATGCTTAGTAAAAATAAATGAAATCTTCATAAAACAAGATGAAGTATTTTCAATTACACCGTACTGCATATAGATTTGCGTATAGAAGCGATTGTGGAGTTTAAAAAAAAAAAACAATACCGTGATATCAACTGTTGAAATGTCCCGTAGAAGAATCTGTTTAATCTTAGTACAAGAGTTTTGGAATCATACTAATTTGCAAGGGACAGGTTTAATTTTAGCTAGGTGAGGAGGGTAGAATACAACTAGGAAGACTTGTATATTTAATTTTTTTTTTTTTTAAACAGTTTAACATTGACAGATGGTTTTGAGAGTAATCAATAAACAAATAAGAAAAAAATGAATAGGTTTTCCTTTGAAATTAATATGCAAGTATGGAAATTTATCCATATAATACGAATGCTAACGAGGAAAATATTTCAATACAGTGTTCACTGTACATCAATGTTCATAATACGTCATGTATGTATAATTTTTAAGTTTATGTAAATATATTAAGAAAGAATATTTAAATATGGATTATTTTTACGTTTCCTTGATTTGTATTTGAATTACTGGGTGGATGTTCGTTATACACTTCAGGACAAAAAAAATTACGAGCCCTCAAAAAAGACAAAAATTGACATATAATATAATATAATGAATTATTCTTGATATTTAATCACTTTTTTTTGTATTGTTTGACATATCGCTCACTCCTTTCAAGAACGTCATAAATCAAAAATCGTCAATTTTCAGTTGTGCATGTTTTCGGAATGCCCAGAAAATGTACTATATCCCAGCAAAAGCGGCATATTTTTAACTTAATATTTACCCGCTACAGGGCAGAAAGTGTTATTTTGGCATTTTGAAGAAAATGTATTGTTTAATTATTTTTTTAAATATACTAAATATTTTTCAAATGGAGAAAGAACCTTCAGGTTTTACCTAAAAAGATCTGTTGCAAAGTAAAAAGTTCAATAAGCGGCTTGATATTTATTTTTCATATATTGTATTATATTTTTAAACTTTGAAAACGTTCTCCTGAAAAATCAAGTTTTTTGATTTATGACGTTCTTGAAAGGAGTGAGCGATATGTGATGACTTCTCACTACTTCAAAGTTAAAATAAAAGATCTTACTCATAATTTGTACTCAGAAATTGCCATTATATACCAGGTATCAGATTACCTGAACCTTAGAGACCCATAACGGTTCATTTATGGTCGAGTGTAAGTGATGGAATAATAAAAGACATGTTATTTTTTAATTCATATTTAAGAAGTAGTTTCTTATCGCTTTATTTTAAATTAAGATATTTTTCTGTGCTATGGATCCAGTTTCTTGGATTTTTTTTAATAAAAACCTCACTGCACCTTCTGAATACCCAACTCGACGAGATATTTTACAACTAGATATGTTTTGTTGAGATAATGTGATTATTTTGGATTTTTTCGCAATCGACATTTGCTTTGTACTTTCCATGATTGTTGTGTTATGTTCACTCAAACGCGGGTAAAACAAGACTGTTGAGACATTTCAAAATGTAAATATTGTAGAAAGGTGACACAAAGTGTCCTTAATTTATTGAACAAAAGAAAGAGGCACCGAAAAACGATTTCTTAGAAAAAGAGTTCAGTAAAGTCAAGGCATGCGGTAGCAGGTAAACTCATAATTTTTTGTCCTGCGGTGTAGAAAAAATATTTATTGAAAACTTTGTAACATCCATTAAAATTTCTGTGAAATTTACATGTCAGATTTGGGCCTAATGTGTTTTCTCTGAGATCTTAAGTGGAACTAATTTCACAGGCTAACATGATTTTTTGGTATTATTTGTGGGCACTGATCACAAATTTGAACTAAGTTTTGGTTCATCATATTATAATTCTGAAATCGCTAAATATCAAAAGTCCAAGGCGCGGCAATCCTTTGACAATAGTTTTATAACATTATGTGTGAAACATAAAGCCCTAGAATCGACATATCGCTCACTCCTATCAAGAATGTCATAAATTAAAAATCGTCAATTTTCAGTTGTGCGTGTTTTCGGAATGCCCAGAAAATGTACTATATCCCAGCAAAAGAGGCATATTTTTAACTTAATATTTACCAGCTACAGGGCAGAAAGTGTTTTTTTTTGCATTTTGAAGAAAAGGTATTGTTTCATTATTTAAAAAAAATATATTACTTATTTTTCAAATAGAGAAAAAACCTTCAGGTTTAACTCAAAAAGATCCATTGCACAGTAAAAATTTCAATAAGTAGCTTGATATTTATTTTTAATACATTGTATTATTTTTTTAAACTTTAAAAACGTTCTCCTGAAAAATCAAGTATTTTTATTGATGACGTTCTTGAAAGGAGTGAGCGATATGTATATTTAAATCACTTGTACCGCTTATTTTAGAAGAGTTGTTGCCACAAATCCGAGAGCAAAATTTTGTAATGCCCACTTAACGTATTCAACATAAAACTCATATAAATACATTTATCCATTTTACTGAAAAACTGAACAATGAATGATCGATAATTTGATGAGATGGTTAATTGCTTAGTTTTAATATTATTATTTTCCAAACGAGTTTTTAGTGAATATTGCAAAAGATATCAATTTTTTATTATTTATTATAAAAATGTGTTTGTAAATAATGACGTATAAATAAGCCTTACAAATTTCTTTAAGTATCTATTATTTTTCTGTTGTTTATGTAGAAAGCTAGAAAACAACATGTTTAATAAGTATGGTTTATTATTGACATATTTAATTGTAAATAATGCCTTATGTTAAAAATAACTTAATAAATATTCATCTGTCATCCAGTAACGTGTACTTTGAAAAACGGTTAAGTGGTATGTGGCTGTTAAAACGTACTGTTATAATGGTTTATAAAAAACTACAATAGTTGATACTTTGAAAAACGGTTAAGTGGTATGTGGCTGTTAAAACGTACTGTTATAATGGTTTATAAAAATCTACAATAGTTGATACTTGGGTAGATACATGTTACATGTCAGGACAGATTTGTTATTTTTCAAAATCTTTTGTTTTCAATAATATTGGGAGAGCGAGAAAACAAATCAATAAAATATATTTTTAAATAAAAATATTTAAAAAAATGTAAAATCAACAAAAAAATCATATTCTCATATTTTTCCCTCATCAAATACAAGAACAATATTTTTAAAGTGAAGTAAAACTATTTTTTTTATGATTATGGTTTATTGACTTGTACATCTTAAGTGAAATATGTTACAATACCTGTATTTAAAAATATATAATAGCCTAAAATCCGAACTTAAGATCTGAAAATCTGGTTTATATACGAAAATAAGTTGATGCACAAAATATTAGCTAAATACAGAAGGCCACCTTCCATTTTCACTGGTATTTGACTGTCAATAGATAGCATATTTTAGTCCGCCTCCATAGTGTAGTGGCTAGCTCGCTAGGCTACCATGCTGGAGGTCCTGGGTTCGATTTCCAGAGGGTCAAAATAAATATTAGTGATTTTTCAGTCTAATATTTATTTAATATGACCCTGGACTGGTACCTGAAGCGGAAGGCTGATTACCTTTCCTTTGTATTTCCGTGTATTTAACGATCAAGATAACACTGCTTCTATACGATGCAATGCCCTATGCACTATTGGGTGCGGATAGGGGTTAGAAGAAGAAGCTTTTATTCCAGAAATTCTTGTAAGTTTTAGTGGGTTTTTAATTTGCTTTATCAACTTTTAGAATCTCTGTTACATAACTACACTTCTTTAACACGTGTCACAGTAGATTTTAAGAAAAAGTGGTATTTACCAAGTAAAACATTAATTAAAAATGGATAGATTTGACCACAAAGTGACTGCCGAATCAATTAATGAGATGATTTTTTTCTTAAATACCAGTGTTGGTTGCATTATTGTAATATCTTATATATCCTAAATTATATATTTTTTTACTTCTGCCTTTTTACTGAAATGTACTTTCCTTTTTTTGAACTTTTTTTAAATATCTGCATTACTGGCTGATTTACATCCAACTCATGTTTTTGTATTGACTGGTCTTGTACTCCGTGTTATGCTACAACGGTATAAGGTATTACTGTAATATTAATTCATATGTCATTGGCTAATGTGTGCTTCAGAAAAACATAAATTATTCAAATGTTTCTGAGTAACGTGATGAAACAAACTTGTTTGTGTTATATTCTTTGTGAGAGTAATTTCTAATACTGCAGGACGTTTTTCTATGATTATCTTTTTTGTTATTTTGTTGGTAGTTGTTGAAGAGTACAAATAAATTGGAAAGTGATGGTGTAGTGGTCCTCTGATACTGAGATCTGCAATTTGATCCCACTCTGGCATAACTTGACTCTTATTTTCTATGGCATACTTGGTTGAAAACAGTTCAAAAAAATAAATATTTGTGTAAATAATACAATAATTGTTATAAAAGAATCCAATTTTGTGTTTGTTGATTTTTTATAAAAATGAACAGCAATAAAATCCTTTTAATTGTAGTTGTTTTTATTTAAAAATACCTTCTGTCCCCCAGCATTGCATTTTATTTTGTTTTTTTTTAGTAGACAGACATGTTAGTTATCACACTTAAAAGGCAGATATACAGCTGAGGATCTAGGAGGATGGGAATATAAATACATGTTTGTAATTTAAGGGGGTGTTGGAGGTACGAAAACTTGATGTTTCCATGGGCTAGACATGGCTCCTGTGTTCATACAAACATTGTTGCCACAGGTTGTATATGGCTCTGTGTCCATATAAATATTCTTGCCACATGTTAGACACGGCTCCCGTGTCCATATAATTGTCACAAACAGGACAAGGCTTTTGTGTTCATACACACATTGTTGCCACAGGTTGGATACGGCTCCGTATCCACGCAAACATTGTTCAAGTAATTTTTATCATATAATAGATATTTACCATTTAAAATATTAACCTGTTTTTGCAATAGTCCACAATAATTGTCAGAGTAACGTGTCACATGGTTTGAGAACACAAAAGAATAATCAGACTGCTGATAAAAATCATAGTAGGGTTTGATATCAGGCTCTCAAAGGTTCACAGATATTCTCTTATGACATACATTTATTTTATATGCAGTGGACATGTCAATACATTATTTACTATGATTTAAAAAAAAGAAAAGAAAAACGTGTACTTTTCACATTCTTTTTATTATACAAAAATAAATCTATCCTTAAACATCAAATGTATGATTTATAATTTCATTAATTGATTCGGCAGTACGTACATAATTACGGTGCATGAAAATGATTTGGAATGCATCAAAACAAGTGTCACAATAGATTTTTAGAAATAGTAGTATTTACTAAGTAAAACTGAAATAAAAAATGTAAAATTTAGATTTACACAAGCTATTTAAGTATGATTTTTTAATTTTTTTAAATGGCATTCAATTACGGGATGCACAATTATGGAGAATTTTCATTGCTGGTAAATAGTTAAAAAAAATAGTCACAAAATATCAGTTTAAAAATATGAAAAAACTTGCACAATTACAATTTTTGATAAAATATATTCGGTTATGTAATTTACTCATATTTATCGATAAACCAATTTACTGAAAACTGATGATGCGTTCCCTAATGAATATCTATTTTCATTGTAAATGACATATAAATATATTATTTCATCACAGTAAACACAACCCCACCATCGCTGGGCTCTTCATCATGAACTTCTTTATCACTCGTTTCACTATCAGAAGATTCGGAATCATCACTTTGGATTTCTTCTACTTCTCTGTACTTGCCTTTTGGAATCGCTGATAGTGGAATATCACCAATGCTTTTACCAAGTTGTTCCGCTAATCTCTCTGCAGCATGCTTTATTTGTACTTCCTAAAAATAGCGATTAATAAAATTATTACTTTAAAAAGAAATGTCCAGAATTAACAAAAAGGTAATGAAAGTGGTTTTTATCAAATAACTGCATCTTCCAGATGCCGTATAATTCATTGATTTAGATGAAATTAAGTTATTGTAGTTAAAAAAAGGGTTTCTTTCATATTTAAAGATCTAAGATTAGTTAATACAAAAACAAGGTTTTACTATCTACAGAAAAAATCATACAATCCTTTAACAAATCATCAATTTTTCTACATGAAAGTAGAAATATATCTGTAGTCAATGTTATAAAATTACTTTTAGATTTTTATTATTATTATATTAAGACTAATTATGCCTATGGACGTTTGTGCACTACCCATTATTTTACCGTCCGGCGGTCCGGTTTTGATAAATGAAAGCGACTACAACATATTAGCATGATCAAATTTACGCGCAACATGTTCACACACCGGTTAAGAGCACCGATCCAAAGAAAGATAGACAAAAGCACAAACCAATCATCATTTTACAACGCCTGACGTGCCGGAAGGTAAAATTCCATGTAATTCCGTGTAGTGCACAAACGCCCTATCTCTTATATTAATAACTCCAAGGAGGCATTGCTCAAAAAACTTTGAGAACCACAAATATATGTATGCATGTACACAAACCTTCAAATGTTGATTCTGAGCATCTTGAAGTCGCAATGATTCCTGCAGAGGTATTTCCTGAATGGGTCCATGGACAGCTGGAGGTGGTGTGGCGGCAGTGACCTCCCAGAATTTGCCCCTTTTACGAAGTATCTCCTTACTTGGTTCGTGTACATTGGATATTGTAGTTTTGTACGGTTTAAAACTGACTCTCTGATTTGGATTCACCTTGTTTATGGTTTTATCGTACACATATTGGACATGCACACCCATCGCATCCGGATGACTCGTTAATTTATCATCTAAAGGATGAAAGGATTCAATTTCCTTTAAGTCAGCAGGTTTGATGAGAGACTCTTCTTTTTTTAATACTATAATTTTTTTCTTTACATCAGTACTTTGGGCTATGATGGCTAAAGGATCTTCTGGATCACTGTCATCATCCGAATCTAAACATTCTAACCTTTCTCGTTTTTCTCCGACTCTTTCCCATTCGATATTTTCAACATCCGTTTTACTCAATACTGGTTTTGGCTCAATTTTCATATTTGTTAAAAGACCAGAGAGTAGGTTACCAGTCTTTTCAACCTCATCTCGGCGTTCCAGTTCTTTGAGAAGTTTTTCTTTGAAAAGCTTTATTTTTTCACCTTTATCGGCAAGTTTATTTATAAAACTCCTAAAAATATATTAAACAGGAAGGAAAATATGTTAAAAACTAAGTAAATTTTTATATTTATCCGTGTAAAGCACTTAATACAAAGAATGAAAAAAAAAGATGCGCAATTTTTTTTCTTTTATTATATCGCAAGTAATGTATAAAATTTGTTGAATTGTTAACAAAACCAAGGGATTACGAAGACGCTGGCAATTCTATAATTGTAATAGAATATCTGCACCCAATGTGCATAGGGTTCTATATGTATTTACAAAATGCAGAAGAAAATTTATTACATATTTTTAGATAACTCCTTTTGTAAGTGCATTTTTTATTAGGTTTTGGAATTAAATAAATCGATTTCGAGTTAAAATTTACTACAAACCTATGAGATAATAACTTTTCTTGACGTTCTAAAAGCTCCAATATTTCAACATTAAGTTTTTGGTCTAGTTTTTCCACTTTTCCATCTATTTCAGTTTTGGGCATAGGTGGCAGTAGGCCAGGGATTTTTCTCGACATTATTTTCATTGAATACTTGTAAATACAATCAGTAAAAATTAATTCCCAGTTTTAAGAGTGATTCAGCTCTGCCAGCGAGCTCGTCGAGCTTTTTAAACAAATGTCAAAATGACAAGCGCGGATTACCACTGAGAGAAAATGACAGGCAGCCGAGTAGCATAGACTACCCTAGTAAAGAAGAAGTAAATTATGTCTATGCTTAACTACACCAGTTCCTATTTTCGGGATTACTGAAAAATTCTATGATTTTGCTGTCAAAGACTTATTGTTTTTTCGAGCATAACCTCAAAACTTGCGTTATGGCTACAGCCGCTCTTAATTTATTGAAATTTTACAAGAGAACACCAGTTTCCTCATTTTATCTCGGCGAAAATGTAGCTTCATTGGTAATTTCAGAATTTTATGAATTGTTTTGAGTACTTGAAATGCGTAAATTATTTATATACATTTTTAAATTTTTGCTTTTTTTCATCAGGGTCTTCGAATTTTTACTTGTAATTATGGCACGGACATTTATAAACAGAAAGAATTTCATAAAAAAGTAGATTTATGGGATACTTCTGTAAAAAAACAGAAAACGAGTAAGGCAATGAAAGCATACCTTGAAAGGGCAAGACAACACGATGAATTTATGAAGCATCAAGAAATCTCTTATCACATAGGTAAAAGACACCTCGCTAATATGATGGGCGAGGACCCTGCTACATTTACGCAAGATGATGTTGATGTAAGTATCCTTTCCCTTAAAGTCTTTATTGTTAATTCCACGAATAATAATAATAATAATAAATTTGGATAACTTATAAAGCGCCATTTTCGTAAAAAAATATCTCAAGGGCGCTTCACTGTGAATGAATTTGGGAAAATATTATGGTGGAAATGATTTAGCAAACAAATGTGTTTTTAGTCTTTTTCTAAAGATCATCTCACTCTCACTATTTCTAACCACTGGTGGAAGAATATTCCACGCCGTCGGTCCTGCAACAGCAAAGGCACGCTCGCCAAATTTAGTGCGTTGGTTGCGAGCTGGTAAGATCATTTTGCCCATTGCAGATGTTGTAGCCGATCAAGGCATGAGACGTCTATCAACCAATTCATCTAGAATACACAGCTCCTTAAGATACTCTGGAGCCATATTGTGTATTGATTTATACATGAGTAGGCAGAGTTTATACTCAACCCTTTTGGGAAAGCGTAACCGAAGGTAGCTAATCATCCCAGTGCAGAGTGCATATAAGTTTTCTCATTTTCTGCCAGTTAAAAGTTCATTCTTCTTTAATGCATATGAACATCGGGCTAATAACGCCTAAAGGTGGGGACTAACCGGAGCATTTCGTCGTAACGTCGTTCGCGGTGAGTGCTCCAACTATGGATAGAGCGCTCGGCTCGCTGTACTGAATATACGAATACTCGCATTGTAACGTGTTACGTAACGACAAAATGGCTCCGGTCAGTACCCACATAAGGTAACAAAATAATTTGGCCCAAGAAGAAAATCCTTAGTTCGAGAAAAAAAAATTGCATTAGTTCATAATTCTATTGTATTTTTTCATTATAATTTTTAACTGTAGCCGATATTGTCCATCACTCAGAGCGTTCTACTGTATTTCAAATGTGGATTAATAAAAAAGGTATATCAGTGGTGGTAATAAGAAAAACATCCTTTTAATAATGCAATTTGACAGATAAGTTTCTTGAATGTTCTTCACAGATACTTTGTGTAATACTCAGGGTAGTTATCTTAGTTCGCTTCCTTAGTGTAATGGTCAGCACGCTAGGCTACCATGCTGGAGGTCCCGGGTTCGATTCCCAAGAGGGTCAAAATAAATATTAGTGATTTTTCAGTTTTATATTTATTTATACCACCCTGGACTGGTACCTGAAGCGAAGGGCTGATCACCTTTC
The DNA here is from genome assembly GCF_059751285.1 of Brachycentrus maculatus. Lineage (NCBI taxonomy): Eukaryota > Metazoa > Arthropoda > Insecta > Trichoptera > Brachycentridae > Brachycentrus > Brachycentrus maculatus. Next base: position 1,704,802 of record NW_028280853.1, read on the forward strand.
CTTTATGTATTTAACGATCAAGATAACACTGTTTCTATATGATGCAGTGCCCTATGCACCATTGGGTGCGGATAAGGGTTAGAAGAAAGAATAAGTTAACAAGTTAAGAATAAGGTACATATACCCTGATGATGACAAGGTTCTTGTTGAAACCAGTTAGAAAAAGTGTACCAATAAAAAGTGGTTAAAATAAAATTGTTTTATTTTATAAAGTTTATAACGCTATAAGTGTTAAGTTCTATGATAGAAAAATCTTTGGGTTTGTACAAATGTAAGTAAATTCTTGCGTTTTTATTAATTTCAGCGCTCTATAGAGTACCTGTTCCCCAGCGGCCTTTATGATAAAAGAGCGAGGCCAATGATGAAGCCTCCATCCGAGATATTCCCTGTACGGAAGGCAGCAGAATTTGATGAGTCTGGAAGGCCACACAACTTCCTTTTCTTCACCGGAAAACCTACCTTTTTCGGGATTCTTTTTGTAAGTAACTAACGCTATTGTTATAGTTAAATTAAATCACTATCGTGGAAACACAGAAAATAAATATTGCATAGATAATAAAATTGAAACTGGTTTACACAACATTTTCTCTCAACTATCTCTACCTTATAGTTATGGTTTTATTGTGTAAGCGTAGACTATATATTCAACAAATAGACATCTTGGTTATGATATCAATCATTTACTTTATAATCTTTTCAGTATTTTTATTTCACATTTGGTATATTGTATATTATTATGGGTTACGGGCAATTTCTAATTATGTTTGAAATTGGTATCGTAAATTCCCTTTATTTCAATTGGTCCAATAGTTATAATTGTGATGTATTCATATTTGTAGGAAGCTGCGACATATATGAAGGAGCTGGAAAGGTATCAAGACTCCTTAGTCAATAAAAAAATTGTCATTAATCCAAGTACTATTATGTAAGTATTAAACATTGCTATATTTTTATTTACATTTTGTTTGTATATTGAATCGATTGTTTGATAATTTTTTTTTAAAAACGTTCTTTTTTAGAACAGTTTTTAAACTTGAGGTATCACTGTTTTGAAAATTTTCAATGTATTTAATTGTAAAGGCGGAGACTGACCGGAGCATTTCTTCGTAACGTGTTACGTTACGATGCGAGCATTCAGGCAGTCAGTACACCGAGCCGAGCGCTCCATCCATAGTTTCGGATGCTCGGTGATGCTCGCCGTGTGCGATGTTACGGCAAAATGCTCCAGTCAGTCTCCACCTCAATAAATCTTTTTCTTGTGCAGTTCGGCTACTGGATACACATGGTTCAATAAACAAGAATTCGAAGCCTATATTTTGGAAGCGATTACGGATCAAGAATACAGTAGTTTTATACAAACTATGGAAAGGTTGATGAATACACCGTATTCAGAAAAATACGTAGGGTTTATCAATCGTTTTAGAAAACCCCTCACTAAACAGACCTCAACATTTGAAATCGCCAAACCACAACCCGACATAGATGGAAGAGCTTATGTGACAACATATGGTATGTAGAAGTACACTGAAAAAATACATCTATATGTTTATTCTAACACCTATCCACACCCAATATATATCTAGATAAAACTGCATCATATCAATGTATTGTTATCTAGATCATTTCTTACGTTGGTAGCAAAACATGCAAATTGTTACCCTGTGGAGGCAGACAGGCAGTCAATATATTTACGTTTGATAATTAATTATTGCATTGAATGTTTCAAGCCAATTAAATACATTTATGTTAACACGTAACGTGTTTACTTTAATAGAATTGTCTTTATAAAAAATATAGATGAAAAATCATGCTAAAAACAAAATAAAATAAATATTTTTTAAACACTGTCGGTGTTGAACTGGGATAAGAAAAATATATATGGGTTAAAATATCTATATTTTATCACTTTTGGCATCCTATTTTTGTTTATTTAAAGGATCCAGTTAGAAACATAAGTATCTATATAACCAAAGCTCAAAGTCTTATCAACATTGATTTTTTTTAAGAGGTTTAAATTACAAGTACATAACATTTTGGTTTCTTATATGGGCTGCAGAGTTAATAAAGATAATTTAATAAACCCCAATTTAATCATAGCAGATCTTATTTCTAAATCACTCAATAATTTTTTGTGTGTTTTCCATTGTTGAACATTTGCTATCGCTTCCATGGAAATGACATGAACTAATGATTTAAGTTCTTCCACAGAATGCCTCAGAAAATCTGCCAGGGGACATGTAACTATAAGGTCTCCCGGAACTGGAAAGATTAATATTAATGGAAAGGACATTACCTACTTCCGAGATGTACAAGACCGCGAACAGGTCAGTTATTAATTTAAAAAATACAAATATATAAGTGTTGCCAATCTGCAAAGCAAGAAAGTGATATTTCACATCATCTCGTATGCAATTAATACCATGACCTGGATGTAAATGTAGATATTGAGTTTACTTCTTAAATTATAAATAAGACACTTGTTAAATTACCACTTGAGTATTATATTTATTTTAATTTAATTTAATTTATGTAGAAATTTAACAGACCATTAACATAAATACATTTACAATAATGAATAACAAATAAAACAGGTAATTGTAACATTCCAATTACAAAATTTCACAAATATTAAATGAGTTAAAAGTAAACAGCAAGAATAAAATATAGCAATAGTTAAGAAGATTAATAGGCAGACTTAATTTAGAGCTAAAGTAAAAATAATAATAAAAAAACATAAACAGTTATAAGATCTACAAGAGCGATAAAGTAAAAATAAGTGCTATAATGCAACAGCAAAAAAAAACCTGTAAACGCATAAAACATTATTGTTATGACTAGTTTCGGAAGCTACAGATGCTTCCATCTACGGGTTCGAATATCTGAATCTGAAAAATGAAATAATATCAAAAATGTTTATATTCAATCCTGTAGATGGAAGCATCTGTAGTTTTTGAAAATAGTTGTAATAATATAATACTCTATTTATAATTTAATAATGTCTTACCACAAAGGGAATGCCGAAACAATAAATAATATCACTTTACTTGTATTTGATAAAAAAAAATATTCATTTGAAAAAAATGTTACTTTAACTTCCTAATAACACGGATTTATAAACAGTTGCAAAAAAATGTTATTTAAATAAAAGCAGAAGTAAAGATAAGATTCTCTATAGCAAGCATTTCAAACTCGCGGCCTGCGAGTATTCATTTTGTTATTATTTAAAAACATATTACATACATAAGTCATATATACATATGGTATAATATTCCCGATGAGTAATTTCTATTTCTCATTTTGGGACATGGGATTAAGGTTAACAAGACTGGAACACAAATAATAAAGTAACAAAAAATATTATTTTTAAATAACCAAAACTAATACTAATACATGGCAAAATATAAAAACAATAAACAGGTATAATAAATAGGCACAAGAAGCATTTTTAAAAGAAATAAATGAGAAGAACATAAGGTAAGAAGCATATTTAAAATAAATAAATGAGAAAATATAAAAAATTAGAAAATATAACAATTGAGAAAATATAAAAAAACATAAGGTAAAAACAAAATAAGAAAATATGACTAATCACTACATATATATCTTTCCATAAAGTACCTTCTCAGATCATTTATTTTGGATCTCCGAATGGGTTTTATTTTATATATATTTATATTTTTCATTTATTTCAATTCTTCATTGAAATCATTTGTTTGTACGGGAACATGTGATATTACAAAATCATTATGTTGGATCTACGGTACCTCATGCGACTGTCTTTGATTATTCACTTAAAGTTAGATAAAAATGGAAATGAGATTATTGAGTTTTTTGATGTGGCCCGCCGGCGTACCCAAAATACCTTATGCGGCAATTGGTGCCTTTTGAGTTTAACACCTCTGGTTTACACCACGAAGTGCATTATCTATCCTCTCTAATAGACCACCTGATATTTCGGTACAAGGGAAACCATAGGCAAATATTGCACACAGGTCTTATGTAGTTTTATTTTATGCTATGAGTTCCATATTCAAATGGTTCACGCCGATTCGAGTAAAAAGTAATTATTAAATATTAAAACCCTTATTCGCACCCCCAATGGTGCATAGGGCACTGTGTCTTATAAACGCAGTGTTATCATGATCGTTTTACACATGAAGGAAAGGTGATCAGCCCTCCGCTTCAGGTACCAGTACATGGTAATATTGAATAAATATTACAGTGAAAAAATTACTTATAATCATTTTACCCCCCTTGGGAATCGAACCCGAGACCTCCAGAACGGTAGTCGAGTTATCATTACACTACGGATTCGGACAGAAACTTCAAAAAGTATAGCAATATAAAAAATGTAGAAAATTTATTTAGATTGGAGCAAATTAGGTATTTCCTTCTCTTTTTATCACATTTAACATACCTATCGATTTTTGATTGGCAACACTGAGCAACCAACATCAAGTCAAATTTGCACTGTTCTTGGCTTAAAAGATTTTTTATGTATTTTTGGTTCACATTTGATTTTTTTTTTGTGTTTTCACATTTTTCTGACATTGGTTATTATTCATTCTCAAACCGAATATGTATATTAACATATTGTTCCAACAATGATCACCTTCTATTGTTTGTACTGCACAATGCAACGATGGGAACTACTATAGTATATATATATTCTATTTGGCGTTCTTAGTGAAGTTTTCAATGTCGATTTCTCATTCATGGTGTCCTCATTGATGTTTCATTTGTATGCTCAATAAAATAAATACGTTTGATTGTTGGTACCTTCCACATATGCATGTCAGCTGATACACACCATTTAAAACCGATACTTGAATTGTATTTAAATAAAAAATATATATTTAAACTGAAAAATAAACTTTTTCTCCATTTAGGTAATATATTTTTTAATTTGTTAAACAGTTGAAAAAACGTTTTATACGTATATAATTTTTTTCAAACCTTTATCCGTACATAATGGTGCATAGGGCACTGCATTGTAGCGACGCAGATTTATCTTGGTTGTTAATCGCATGTAGGCAAGGTGATCAGCTCTATGCTTCTTGTACCTGTCTAGGGTGATATTAAATAAATATGAGAGTGAAAATCATCTGTATTTATTTTGACCCCCCTGGGAATCGAACCCGGGACCTTCAGCACGGTAGCCAAACACGCTGCTCACTACACTACAGAGGTGGACTGACCACTACACTACGAATATAAAAATACTGTATTTTAATATATTATTTTTTGTCTTTTCTTTTAGGCCAGGTTTATATTTTCGCAGATAGAGGGTATATCCCCGACTTTAGTGAAGAGTAATTATCTTGAGAGTTAAAAGGGCTAAAATATATTAGACCACACCTAATTGCATGAGATCATGTATCAAACCGTATTCTCCCTGTAATTTCTTTGCACCCTATTGTGCATAGGGTAGATGGATGGCTAGATGCAGTATTATCTTGATCTTTAACTTTATGAAGGCGAGGTGATAAGTTATATTTTTATTGACAATTTATGGTTAGCACTTTGAATTATTTTAATAATACATGCCTCAATTTTTTCTTATATTTACGTCGTCGACAATCAAGCCATTGCAAAAACTATATTTACAATTGGTTTTTGATTTTTTTAAATGTAAGTTTTAAATTTTTTATGGCTTTTTGTTTAGGTAGGTTAGAATAACAAATATGCTCAGAAAATGTACTTTTAAAACATTCTATTAAAATTAGCTTTCATGATAATATCCTAGCTTTGTGAATTTATTTTATATTGGCACTCATATTTTTATCTTGTTTTCCTCTTTTGTCCATCTTTTCTAACGTTTTCTGTAACATTAAGGTTAGAATACTTATTTTTTTATTCATTTAATATATTTACATTTTTATTTATAACATAATACATTTGAATCATTTATACATATGGAGAACTTTTATATTTCGATTCGCTGTGCCTCTCCATAAAAGAGACTGTGCTCTTGTTAACTTAAGTTATTAATTTTTTTTATCCTTATTTGCAAATGGTGGAAAAGGAAACGCACTGCGTCGACACGGTATATATGTACGAGTACTTTTTCGTTAATTACATGAAAATAAGGTGATCAGTCCTGCTCTTCAGATTTTTGGGGTATGAGAGTGGAATTTATTTGATGGGATACAGAAAAGTAAAAATTGTTAGGGTACTCAGGGCTGCATACCTGTAATCATACTAGCTTGTGTAACTTGGACAATGCTAATTTTGTAGGAGTATTTTCAGGAAAATATAAAGTTTTTAAAACTGCTTGAAATGTCCTGTAAATTGTACCTTTTGTCTGTAAATTGTACCTTTGGCCATGGCAATGGAATTGATTCAATTTAAATGCAATTTGAATACATTTTCTACTTGTTGAGTTTTTTTTCCGGAAATGACACTGGGATTGTCACAAAGCGATGCATTTCAGCAAATCGCAGTACATCATTATGTCATCAGGTTTAACCTCTACGTGAAAATCACACATTATCTCCAGCCCATTGATTAAAAATTATCATTGAATTGATCACTATTTCGAAAACTGATTAACTATTTGCTATCGACCCGTCATGAGATGAACAAGTTTTTCATTCTTTTGAATATGAATATATTGTCCGTCTTCGTGGCGTTATATCGGTAGTGTAAAGGCAAAGGGGCATATCTGTAAAATTTTTCATTTTCTAAGTTTGTTCCACAAAATTTCTAAAATAGTGTATTCCATAATCTGGAAAAAGGATATAGCTGTAGTTGCAATACTTATTTAGTTTTATTAAGATATGTACATGAAAAAAATACATAAACAAATGAGTTATTTAATTTTACAAGTTTGTTTTTGCTCTCCTGTAAAATTTGGTCTGAGACAGATATACCCCTTGCCTTTACACTACCGATATGTATCGTTCTTTCTTTGTCCGCCTCTGTAGTGTAATGGTCAGCACGATCGGCTACCGTACTGGAGGTCCCTGGTTCGTGAATTGCCCCAAACACTGTCCAGCAAAGCTTGAAGGTTATTATTTTTGACAGTTAAATCACTTATGTTCTTCTAACCCTTATCCGCGCCCAATGGTCTATGGGGTACTGCATCGTATAGAAGCATTGTTACCTTGATCATAAATTACGTCTAGGCAAGGTGTTCAATCCTGCGCTTCAAGTACCAGTCCAGGGTGGTATTAAAAAAATATATGAGACTGAAAATTCAGTTATATTTATTTTTAACCCCCTGGGAATTCAACCTGAGACCTCCAGAATGGTAGTAAAATGCACTTACCACTATATTATGGTCCGCCTCCGTAGTGTAATGGTCAGCACGCTCAGCTACCGTACTGGTGGTCCCGGATTCGATTCCCAGCGGGAGGTCAAATAAATTTTAGTGATTTTTTTACTCTAATATTTATTCAACATCGCCCTGTACCTGAAGCGGAGGGCTGATCACATTTCCTTCATTTGTTAACGATCAAGATAACTCTGCGTTTATATGATGCAGTGCCCTATGCACCATCGGGTGCGGACGAGGGTTTAAAGACTACTATGGAGTCGCATGAGAACCACTTATATTATATATTCTTTGTTTGATTACTAAAATTGTAAATACCTTTTACTTAATAATGACGTAACATTGATGCTTATCTGTTTAAATATTAATTTAATCATCATCCTATATTTATTTTTCGTTCGCCGATTTCGCCATCTCATTTGTATTCCGTTCGTCCGTTGATATGTTCAACTTTTTTCCAGTCGGAAAAACCCATTCCTTGAACTTAGATCTTATCCCAAATATTCGTTCATGTGTGTAGGTACAATAGTAATAAATATTTTTGCTTCAGAGTGTACGGCATACTTTTGATATTAAAAAAAAAACCGACACAACCAGTTGTCGACTGCCCACGAGTTTATAGCGAATATACTGAGATGAACAACCACATTTCAAGTTGTCAACTCTAATTTATGGAGTCTTGTTTTTTTTGGCAATATGTCCTATAAAGCAGGGCTGCCCAAACCAGGTACGATCGCGGGCCAATCTAAATTACTAAATAAATCGGAGGGCCGCAAAAGCAAATTCTAAAACTTTTTAAAAGAAAACATAAAAATACACCCATACCTCGCTATACGGCCGCTCTTTATACGGCATTTCGCTATAACGGCCCTGTTCAATTAAGGCACGTTTTCGATTTACGGCCTAAAATGTTTCGCTTTAACGGTGATTGAAGAACGAAATAGACAAGAAGGCAAGATAAAAAAACGTTGGACAATTTTTTTTAAGCCAGGCTCATTTTTACCAGCGAAAAATTATGACGACAGTGATCTGCAGGTTACCATTACTTCATCGTCTTCAGATTAATGCAATTTAAAAAAATATATATGTATGTATACATACGCATATTTTATGTAACATGAAGTTGTTTCATTTTTGTTTATAGACTATTGTTGGTTTTTGGAGTCTGTTATCATTTTATGTACAAATGTATGTACTTGTTGTGTATGTATTTTTTATTTAAATGAAATAAAAAGATAACATGCATTTTGAATGATAAACCATGTTACATATTTAACAAATTAGAAACCGATCCTATTTGTATGAATTTGTATTAGAATAATACGGCTTTTCGCTTTGCGGCCAAGTTTCGTGGAACGTATCTAGGCCGTAAAGCGGGGTATGGGTGTAATGAATAATTTTATAATATAATTAATGCTATTAGATTTTCATTCATTTATGTTTTGAAATTCTGTCAATATCAAAGAGTGATCATAGAAGACTGCAACCCATTAACACAGTGTTTTCACTGTCAAAAATATGGATACACTGCTCAACGATGTCTATATGCCGTTACTGCTCAGGAGAACACTCACAAAAAACTGCCCAAATAATGACGAAAAACCGAATTGCAGCAATGCGCGGATCAAATAGACATTCAAATAGAAACATTTAATATGCCACAAAAATAAAGTAATATACGATATAAATATAAAAACATATACTATGTCTGGATTCGATACTCCTATACACTGAATGCAAAACCTCGGCAATTATTTCGCGGACCGTATCGATATAATATGTCACTTCCTAACTATAAAGCAATCAAAATTACAATATTTCAGGCTAATGCATAATTCCTTGTTTCGTATGTTCATTCTTGTTAAGATAAGTACTTTTCTAACCAATAATAATCAAAGTATCGAATAATCGAAGAAAGAAGGCACCTACTCGCGACTATCTCTAAGAAACGCGCCAAATGGATCGGTCACGTGTTGTGACGGGAGGGTTTCCTGCAAATGATAATAGAGGGAACAAACGCCAATGGATGTGCATATCTTTACGATATATACGAGGACACGGGCTGTTCAACGTATGAGGAGCTGAACAGGGTGGCGCATGAAATAGCGAAGGAGGTTTATTTGTTGCTGCAAACCAATCCGCAAGATTGAGACCATAGAAAAAATATTGTAAAAGAAAAGTATTCATATTTCTGGTACATCAAAAACGTGCTTTGGACAGCCCTGCCACAGATGATTTTTTAAATTTTAATATTAAGACTCGTTCGTTTGCGAAATTTTAGTTTAGGATTTTTTTATTCAGCCGAAATTAACACATTTTCCTTATCTAAAATAAAATAAACAAAGCAATATCTGATATATATGAACTCATTTTGTATGTGAACAACTATGAATATAGGAAAACCCCAGAATTTCTGTTTCCATAAGTCCCATAAAATACGGTTATAAAATAAAAATTGATGACAGATAAAAAAATATTCGATATTATCGCCGACTTGTTTTAATGAGTACAGCTCATTCCATGAAAATTTGCTAGGGAATTTGAAAATCTTTACAGGTTATTGTAGATTGTAAAAGAAAAACACTTGTTTTTTTACACTTGAGTTATATTTATTTAATTATAACGACTAATTTCGGAAGCTATGCTTCCATCTTCAGGTGTAAATATAAACTCAATTTAATTACATAAATATAACTCAAGTGGTAAAAAAACAAGTGTTTTTCTTTTAAAATTTCATCATGTCTTATCAAAAAGTGAATGCCGAAACACTAAATAAAATAGGTTATTAGATTTATAATATAAAAAAGTAATAATGTTCAAGTATTTCAAATACTTGAAAGTGGTCTGGTCAGGAGTCGAAATAATCGGAGGGTACGTACGAAGAGAACGTGGAAGAGGCGAAGAAGCAGCGTGGGTTAGTTAGTTTTTTGTACACAAAAAACACGACGAAAATCGACTTGACATGTCAGCGTTAAGGTGACTTAATTCTGTCACCCATTTAAGGAAGTGATATGTCAAAAAAAAGAAAAAAGCAACGCCGCGAAGACCACTATCGTTACCACATATGAAAATTGGACATGACCTTATTCGATTACCGTATAGTTGGTTTGGTTATTTACAACATTAAATCCACAACATTCAACTCTTCGATAGGTTAATCTTTTGACGTCAGCGACGCAGGATTCCAATAAATTAACAGTGCCCATAAAATTTCCCCATAGTTTTTTTCGTCGATCCGAGAGGCTGCCAATGGATTTTATTCATTTATTTTATTTAGTGAGATTTTGATATTTATCCTCGTCCGTTCGTCGTCAAGTTATAAATTATACATGCATATTAAATTACCGTTTATTGAATTAAAATGTCACAAATCTACATCACATCACGAAAAAGTCAAGAAAAATACGATAAGCATTTAAATAAACATTGAAAAGTAGCTGAATTTTCATGTTTTCTAATCATGTAATATGCATTGGCGATAAATCTCATTAATTATGAAAAAAATACAGACCTTACTTTTCATATGCCCCTCGTATTAAAACATTTGAATTTTGTGAAACAAATATACTAAACAAATGAGTGAAGAAAAAACAGTAAAACAAGTTTATGAGGCGAATGTATTTGGAGATAGGAGCAGAGAAAGATCGAGGAAAAATTGGCATGATCAAGTATTTCAAATACTTGATTAGGTTATGAGTCTGAATAATCGGTGGGTATGTATGAGGGGACAGGTACAGTTCGTCCGCTTCCGTAGTGTAATGGTCAGCTCGCTCGGCTACCGTTCCGGAGGTCCCGGGTTCGAATCCCAGGGGTGGGGGTCAAATAAATATAACTGATTTTTTCACTCTAAATTTATTCAATATTACCCTGGGACTGGTACTTGAAGCGGAGGGGTGATCACCTTTCCTTCGTGTGTTAACGATTAAGATAACACAGCGTTTATATTATGCAGTTGCCCTATGCACCATTGGGGTGCGGATAAGGGTTTAAAAAATGTATGAGGGGAAACGTAAACGTGGAAGTGGTAAAGATTGTTTTCAAAGACATAGTGGTGTGGTGTTCTTTTCTATCTGCCTACCCCTGCTGAAAGCTGCGTGATGGTTAGTTAGTTTACATTTCAATATATAAAATAATAAAAATCAAACAATAATTATCTTCATAGCACCTTAACAGGTTATAAAAAAGCGAATAAACAAGATGCATACATAGTAACGTAATTGTTCTTTGTATGTTTATATTGACTATAATAAATTATTTTATTTTCTTTGTATCATTTTGAGGTTGTCCTTCAAAACTCCCCTATGATATCACTAACTTTAACCAACTGAGCCAACGTTGTTTACCCATGTACACGAATTATGCACTCTTTGCATAAAAAAACGAAAACAAAGGTTATCGCAAGTAACGCGTCTGTGAAATTAAATAATTCAATTGAAATAATGGTTGGAAGTTTTCATATCGCTCACTCCTTTTAACAACGTCATACTTATATTTTAAAAAAACTTGATTTTTTAGGAGATCGTTTTTAAAGTTTAAAAATATAATAAAATGTGTTAAAAATAAATATCAAGCCACTTATTGAACTTTTTACTGTGAAACAGATCTTTTTAGGTAAAACCTGAATGTTTTTTCTCCATTTGAAAAATATTTAGTATATTTAAAAAAATAATTAAACAACACCTTTTCTTCGAAATGCAAAAACAACACTTTCTGCCATGTAGCGTGTAAATATTAAATATTAAGTTAAAATATGCCGCTTTTGCTGGGATATACAATTGTACATTTTCTGGGCATTCCGAAACATGCACCAATGAATATTGACGATTTTTGTTATATGACGTTGTTGAAAGGAGTGAGCGATTTATGATATACAGAAACTGTTTGGTTTTGGAAGTTGTGAACAACAACAAAAAAAATCCCGGATATGCCGTTGCGGATTTATTATTCATTTTGCCTAATCTTATTTACTCCGCCTCCGTAGTCAGCACGCTCGGCTACCGTTCCGGGAGGTCCCGGGTTCGATTCCCAGGGGGGGAGTCAAATAAATTTATTGATTTTTTCACTCTAATATTAATTCAATATCACCCTGGACTGGTATCTGAAGCGGAGGGCTGATCATCTTTGCTTCACGTGTTAACGATTAAGATAACACTGCGTTTATATGATGCAGTGTCCTATGCACCATTGGGGTGCGGATAATCGTTTGAAGGGTATGTGTGTGTGTATATGTGAATGTATACGTTCCACATTTTAATATTATTTAATTGATCGAACAATTTATTTTATATTTTCCTTACTTAATTTCGGTAAATTATTGTTTTTTTTCTCTACTTATATCTTTTTTTATTATTATTTCAATGTATTTTGTTTGTAAGAGCCAAAATTACTCGCAAACGAGTAAAGGTTTATAAAAAAATAAAGAAAGATTTGTATTTATTTTATTGTAAAAAACAATACAATTTTGTAATTTTCCTAATACCGTGATGTCTCGTACGTAAATAAGTCCGGTTTTACAGCTGTATGGAAATTTTATTGAAATTCATGGTTTATCCGTTTTATAAAAAGAGTTAAATAGACTAAATTACGTAATTTAGACTAAATTATATTGATTTTAATGGCGTATTGATCCATTATTTACCATTGATACCCACATATTATTACAATAAATAAAACAGATTATAAAAATAATTTAAAAAATCAGTTCGTAGTAACTAATCGAAAATAAAATTATTATATTGTTTCGCTTCATGTGTATTTCGACTCGCTTCCTGGTTCCAGAGGTCAACGACTTTCGCATACAAATCGTAATTTGACTCTTCGACTGTCTCAATACTCACTCGACTTTTTTCAATACCTTCGCTCGTTTGCGAGTGACTTTGGTCACTCGACTCAAACGTACTGAAAATTTATAGTGACCATGATTTTAGACACACATTAATTTGATTGCTGCCTTAACAATCTGAAATTAAATGGGCGTTATTTTAACTGCATAATAATCGGTTTTACCAGTAAATTACCACTTTTTTGTTTGTTTTTGGAATATATAGGTGTATAATTAAGAAAAGCGATTCTTTAAGATTGTTTTAGCCGAAAATCAATTTTTTATATTGCTGGATTATATTTTTAAGCACGAACAGTTTACTTAAAACACATTTGAAAGATCTTGAGTCGATTTTTTTCTTAGATTAGGTACTTTCCTACACCATTCAATTAATGAGTGAAATACAACAGAAAACGATTTTGATATACTATTTAATTTTTATTTTGTATTTCATTAATTTGTATTGTTGACTACAAACTGGTATCTCGAAGATGAACTTTTCTTAAGGTTTTGTTGACTACAAACAAAGTAAAATATGCGTCGTAGATCTTATTAAATTTGATAGAGCCCATTAAAATAGTAAAGAAAACATGAAATGATTCATAAATAAGGTCAATGTCGAGGACAATTTCTGAGTTTTTTTATCATTTTAATATCTTCATTTTTTTATATCTGTAGGAAGGTTGTTGAGGTACTTGGTTCCCAAGTTATGTTAGACTTGTTTGGTATTGCAAAGTCATGTTGGTATCTCGAAGATGAACTTTTCTTAAGGTATCGTTGACTACAAACAAAGTAAAATATGCGTCGTAGATCTTATTAAATTTGATAGAGCCCATTAAAATAGTAATGAAACATGAAATGATTCATAAATAAGTTCAATGTCGAGGACAATTTCTGAGTTTTTTAAAAAAGTAATAACCCGCAAAGCATCTACTTTTAGAGACTTGTCTGCAGGTAGGATGGCAAAGATAGGGAAGGTCAATGTGAAATATACATCACAAACACACAGATGAATTGAAAATAATTCTTTCTTAAATTCATTTTGCAATTGGCGGAAATCGAACCCGCGACGCCAGTTTTGCAGTCGAGCGTCTACCCAGCTACGCCACGGTGCATTCGAGTCTACTTTACTAAAACTTCATTCCTATTTTTAATAACGGACCGCTTAATTCTTCGATAATAGTATTATATGCAAATTAATTATCTATAACCTATCTATGAGTATTTCAATGTTTTAGAATTAGTATATATACCCTGATGATGACAAGGTTCTTGTTGAAACCGGTTGGAAAAAGTGTACCAATAAAAAGTGGTTAAAACAAAGTTGTTTTATTTTATAAAGTTTACAAAATGTGCCACAAAGTATCTGCGAAAAACATTCATGAAAAAATTTAATGCAAATTTTTATTTGAAAAAATATACAAATAATAAAGCAAAAATGAGAATGCAGTGATAATTATGTATTATTATTGCTTTGATTCGTTTTTTATAGGTATATCTTTAATTAGTTGTGGGAAGTAGTCCTTTAGTTTTGAAGAAATAACTTTTACAGCTCAAAAATTTTTTTTTCCTGAATTTGTGCATATTTTTATATCAATCTCGGTGGTTTATGATGTTCTTTCCTCAATCTACCTGCGTTGTTTGTTTATCGAGCCTACGGCATTGGAAAACTCGTTCTGTTTATTAAATAAAGCCCTTAAAACCTGCGTCATTGCTTTTAGAGTTGGCCGAATTCACGGACGAGGTCATGTTTCCTTGTCAGCGTTACATTTGTTAATTCGTCTATGTGCTGGCTGATGTAGGCAAGGTTAGGGGGATACCGTGAAGATAAATCTACGTACATACATGCGCGAACGTACGAAATACCTGCGTCGTCATTTTGCGAGAATAAAAAATATAAATAAAAACAACAACTATGCAGTCAGATACCGGATTTTGCGAAAAAAACCCAAATACTTTATTATATCTTATTATTCCAATGCTAACGTCAGAATATCGTGAGGATGGTGATAGTGTTTATATGGGTTATTATACCGTGTTAAATATATATATATATATATATATATATATATATATATATATATATATATATATATATATATATATATATATATATATATATATATATATATATATATATATATATATATATATATATATATATATGTATATACATATATATATATATATATATATATATATATATATATATATATATATATATATATATATATATATATATATATATATTATATATAGCGATTTTTCCCCTGAATTTTTCACTCATGAATTACATGAAAATATAGTAACTTTAAGTTGAAGAGTAAATCCACTCACAAGTAGGTATAGGCACTGGCGTGTAATTTGTAGAACTCCATTTTAAATTATGTATTAATTTTAAATCAAACACAGATTTTTGAGTCTACTAAGTTGTATTTTATTAACAAAAACACATAAAAATTTATATTGTGACAATTGTTTCGCCTTGTTAGGGCATTATCAAACGTTTGCCCTATATATATATATATATATATATATATATATATATATATATATATATATATATATATATATATATTGATATATATGATAATGCCCTAACAAGGCGAAACAATTGTCACAATATATTTTTTTGTTAATAAAATACAACTTAGTTGACTCAAAAATCTGTGTTTGATTTAAAATTAATACATAAACTACTTAGTAAGGTAGAGTAGGTACTGGTTGCATTTTTGTCACGCGGGTAAGTTAGTATAGGCACTGCTTTTCTGCGTATGTGGAAGGCATGCTCCTGGGTATTGCCTATAAAGCTTATAAAGTTGAAGCCTAAGTTAGGGCCATGATAAGCGGTATTGCATAAACCATCGATAGATCTCATAGTCACTTGGACGTTAGATAATTCATATTTAAAAGTGCTGTATGTCATACATTTTGAGGTAGGTAGTAAAAACTTACAAAAACATGCATTTCAAATTCCTTGCGATATTTTTTTTCGATGATGTAATCAATATATATTTATGGTATATCTTGCTTTTATTGATAAGATTTTTTGTCAATTGAGATGGGATTACGGAAGTCTGGAAGCTTTCTGACCTGTCATTGATTGATTTGAGAGATCAGTTTATAACGGGGAAACCTTCATCGTTTTACCCATGATTGACAACCACATCACTCAAATTTGAGATTTTTCACAAAGGTTATATGCCTTATGTAACAACGTAATTCATATTATCGGTAAAAAATTTCATGGGTTATATCTATGGTTTAAAGAGTTTTTAGATAATAAGTAAGAAGAAAAACCTTTATTTGTGCATGTGGTTGTCAGTTGTGAACATAATGGTGAATGTTACACTCTCGAACTAGGTAATGACAGGTCGTAACCTCTGTAAATACCTAGACTTTCATATTTCAATCTCATATTCCACAAAACTTGTTTATCTACGTTGAGTTATTCTATGCGAATAAGTTGACTATGTCATCAAAAAATATATATGCATATAAGTATCTAAGTAGAATAAAATCCAGCATTTTTTTACAATATTTGAACATTCTCAAAAGATTGTAATCAATACATTAAGAAGGTCGTGAATTTATGTTTTCCCTTTTTTAAGGTAAAATTTATGAAACTTAAAAAAAATGATGAGTCTAAATATATATATTTCGCTTGTGACGTATAAATAATAATTTTATGATTTTCGTGTTTATGAACAAAGTTTATGAAAGTTTAGGAATTTCCACAATATTTCATTTGAAAATACACACATTTTAGTCATTCGTTGTTGAAGCATTTAAAAATGTAAATGACGATGTTTTTTGTTTGTTTTTATTTTTTTATCAAGTTAAACCCATGAGTTAAAATTGACGTCAATTATATGTTACATCAAACTTTACAGATACAAAATTCGATTGTTTTTTTTTGATTTATTGATTTATTTTGTATGTATTTAATATGGTTACAAAAGTTTTTTTTAACAATTTAATTAATTTTCTAGACATTTCTACTTTAACAATCTTAAAATTAATAACGCAGTTCTCTCAAATAAAGAGACTAAGCTCTCGTGCTTCGAGAGGGACTTACAGTTATAATTTATTGTTTATGTTTGTTGGTAAAATAATTTATTTTTATTATAATTACTTTTTATTTTTCTTTCTTCTTCGATTAACTATATAATTAATTTGATATATTATTTATCATTTTAATATCTTCATTTTTTATATCTGTAGGAAGGTTGTTGAGGTACTTGGGTCCCAAGTTATGTTAGACTTGTTTGGTATTGCATTTTGGTATTGCAAAGTCATGTTGGTATCTCAAAGATGAACTTTTATTAAGGTTTAAGTATTTTTCACCCTTTAAAAGTTGAGGATTGTTGTTTTTTTGAAAATGCTTTCTACTTTTAGGACTTGAAATATTGAGAATAATAAATTTATTGGATAAGTCTTTTTTCTTATTAAAATGACTTCAATTATTGTTCTCTGAACTGTTTTTTCTATTATTTTTAAATTGCATATTTTTCAGCTTATTTCTTATCAGCGTGGGATGTCTGAGTAAACAACATTTAAACATAGCAAAGAAGACGATTGGTTTTAACATGAATAATATGACTAGACACGCCACTTCTATTACAAAAGGTTATTTCGTATAACCTTTCGCTGGCCATTTTTCGTACACTTGATTCGAGGAATCGCTAATTGAGATTTTTTAAATTCACGATTTATCTTTTATGATTTTTACGCTGAGATGAGCAAATATCGAAACTTTTTGCGAGGGCCTTTTTTTATTAATTTAAAATAGCCGGTGCAAAAACGAGAAAACAAAACACGATTTACGATTTAAAATTTGAACACAAGAGTGCAAATATTAATCTGTTCCTTTTAACCAAAACGTCTTAATTGCATATTTGTCTTAATGTTTAAAAAATATATTTTTTTACAAAACATATCACATACATAAGTCATATATATATAATAATTAGTTATTTCTATTTCTCATTTTGGGACATGGGATTAAGGTTAACAATGCGGTTAAACAAATTTATGGAGCGAATGTAGTTGGAAAAAGAAGCAGAGGACGACCGAGGAAAACTTGGCACAATCAGGTATGTCAAATACTTGAAAGCGGCCGGGTCAGGAGTCGTAATAATCGTCGGGTATGTATGAGGAGATGCATGAATGTAGAAGAGGCAAAGAATGTTTGCAAAGACAGAGTGGTGTGGCGTTCGATTCTCTCTGCCTACCCCTGCGGGGAAGCGGCGTGATGGTTAGTTAGTTAGTTAGTTAGTTATGCGGTTAAGGGACTGGAACACAATTAATACATTTAAAATTTATTTTTAATTTTAAAGATTTCTACCCACTTATTATTGTGTCATTAAACTAAAATTAAATACGTAGTTGTTTATTTTATTATGGAAAATGAATATTAGACTATCGAAAATAATAAAATTTTTATGCTGCAGGTCGTAAGCCCTGCAAATACCAAAACTTCCATATTCTTCTTCATATTTGTTGAGATATCAATAATAATATTTATGTGTTGGATATACCGTAAATTTGTGTTAAAAAGTATGGGAAAATAAAAAAATAAAAGTAATGGAAGGAATTTTCACTCTTATATGAAATCGAGTCGATACATTTGACATTGACTTTATTTAACCAAGTTTAACTATTTTAAATAACAGATAATGATTTTGATTTATCAAACGTATGACAACGGTAAAACAAATTTATAAGGCTAATGAAGTTGGGGGAAGGAGCAGAGGAAGACCGAGAAAAACTTGGCAAGATCAGGTGTATCAAATACTTGAAAGCGGTCAGGTTAGGAGATGAAATAATCGGCGAGCGTGTATAAGGAGATGCATGAACGTGGAAGAGGCGAAGAATGTTTACAAAGACAGAGTGGTGTGGCGTTCTATTCTCTCTGCCTGCCCCTGTTGCAAGCGGCGCGATGGTTAGGTAGATAGTTAGTTTATTTTTCATTAAGTAAAAACAGGTTTATTTTGATAATTTGTACCTACTATGAAATTAGGGTCTTTTGGTTCTAACGCACAGAAATGTTTTTTAACATATTTAAAGATCATTAATAAAAAAAATATTGTTTTTCTTATACAATTTATTATCCCATATACCATATAGTGAGATTTGTATTATTATTTCTTTTGTAATATATGTTTATACTTACATATGTACATTAGTACCATATGTATATATAGGCTCATGCAGAAAAAACTTAAAGAGACGCTTGCGAAAATGATCGTACGTTGACTGTACCTAATTTACAAAAGAATCTAATCAATCGTTTTGCTCAGCACAATTTACATGAATGTATTTCGTAATATGATTAAGAAGCGAGTGTAAGTAAATGATTTGATGTTTTATCCTATAAAATTACAACTACCCATATATAGTTTTTTCCACATGTGTTTTATTTGACCAGTGACCGGGTTTCGTCGTTATTATCATTATCACGCTGGTGTGATACTAGACAGAACTATAACTGGCGTCAGGGGTTCAATATCCGGAATTTTTAGTAGGCTAGTATCGGTAGTGGAGTTTGTTGTACTTTTCATATTTTCTAACCAACTCACCATCACGCCGCTTCCCTGTAGGGGTAGGCAGAGAATAGAACGCCACACCAAAAAAATGTATTTTCACTTTCATGCATGTCCTCATACATACCCGCCGATTATTCCAATTCCTGACCTAACCACTTTTAAGTATTTGAAATACTTGATGTTGCCAAGTTTTCCTCGGTATTCCTCCGCTTCTATTACTAACAACATTCGTCTCGAAAAAATCATATTTTCCTTGTATTTTTTTCTGCCTGCAAAAGACGTATGACGTTGTTGGTTTGGCTGTTTATTTTACAATTCTTCAAAGATATATTCTCCTAACCCTCATCCGCACCCAATGGTGCATAGGGCACTGCATTGTATTGACGCAGTGTTATCTTGATCATTAACACACGAAGGAAAGGTGATCAGACCTCCGCTTTAGGTACCAGTCCAGGATAATATTGAACAAATATTAGAGTGAAAAATATCACTTATATTTTTTTGACCTTCCTGGGAATCGAACCCGTGTACGAACCTCCAGTACGGTAGCCGAGCGTGCTGACCATTACACTACGGAGGCGGACCTTACATTATTATCATCCCTCTATCAAAGAGATAGGTGATAATAATCCCGATACAATAGTCTTGTTTGACGTTAAATATTAAATTTAGCTGAAATCATAACTGTATATACTGGTGACAAATACACAAGTAGAATGACTCATCATCTCGTAGAAGAAATATTTGTGTGATGAATCATGCCACAGTTGAACCTAACAGAACTATAACCGTATCAAATTTTTAAAAATAGTTTATGCTAGTTTAAATATGTAACTAAATACTTTGATATATTTTCTTGAATGTTTTTCACAGATACTTTGTGGCACATTTTATAAACTTTATAAAATAAAACGATTTTGTTTAGGGTTTAACATGTACTAATTCTAAATCATTGAAATATTATTTCAATAGTTTAGAATTAGTACATGTTAAACCCTGACGACGACAAGGTTTTCGTCGAAACCGGTTGGATAAAAAATGTACCAATAAAAAATGGTTAAAAACAAAGTTGTTTTATTTTATAAACTTTGATATATCTTGTTAAATTGGCTAGATGAACAAAGACATTTTTTTCTAGTGTCGTTAAAATAAATGTGTTTTTTTTTACTATCCATACATTCACGAAATAGAATCTTCTTCTTCCTTGCTCCATCCCAACTTATCATCTTTGTAGACTGTTTAATTTACTGTCTGAATATTTTGATTGTAATCAACTGGATTGGCTTGTGCTTTTGTCTTTCTTTCTTCGGAACGGTGCGCGTATATTCGATCACGCTAAACTGTCGTAGTCGCTTTTATTTTTCAAAACCGAACTGCCGGATGGTAAAATTCCGTGTAGTGCATAAGCTGCCTAAGTGCCCATACCATATCAATTGCCTTTCCTCTACCTAACTATTGATATCAGTTACATACACTCAGGCTTCCACTTGCTTGAATTCTTTATTTTATATCTAAGGGACACTCCATCTGACCATCTTAGCTTTCGCATTTTAGCAGTTTCTAGTTGCCTAGAGTAGGTAATCCATCCACGTTATATAATATTACTAAATATATTTTTTCGTGAGCTAAAAGTTTCGCTGACTGGTTTCTTAACGATTATCCTTAATTATTGAGTTTACTTACCAGATTTTTTTATTAAATATCCACGCGTAGAGAAAGTTTCGGAGTTTCACTTAATTTTGTTTCGCGTGGGTTTTGGAAAGTCGTCGATTGGATATTTGCTCATTCGTGCATGTCTCGAGTACTTGATTTTTTAAACGCGCCATAAAAATTATACATTCAGCAGGATTGAATTTATATTTCTTGTTGTATGTAGTAAGAGCATGGACCTATAATCTCGCACAGAGGAAATATTAAACGATTTATGACAGTCAAACAACTATATGCTAAAACTATCCTTACAGTGCATTTAAAAAGTACTCTTACATAACATAAGAAAGCACCTCACAACAAAGCACACAAATCATAATTAACATACTTTATGGTATCGTACATAGAACTATGATTAAGGAAACACTTGTTTTTATATAACTTGAGTTTTATTAAAGACAAGTGTTTTCTTAATCATTGTAACATGTCTTAACACAAAGTTAATGCCGAAACAATAAATAAAATACATAGAACTACAAGATCCATAGCACGGAAACACATCGAACGAAATCTAAAAAATAAAAAAAATCTACAAATAAAATAAACAATGAATAAAGTTTATTGAAAATCTTAAACTTTTATCAGTTTATAATGTTATATGAACTTTAGCAAAATTATAAATATTTGCTAAAACAATCCTTACATTTACTCTCAAATAACAAAAAGAAGTCACGTGCCAGCAAAGCACACTAATCACAATTAGCACATTTTATGGTAACGTACATTGAAACTCATGATCCATAACACAGACACACGTCAAACAAAATCTAACCTATACCTATTTAATCAAAAGAACTTTGATAATTGTGCAATAAAGTTATATGTATAACCTTCATTCATCATCTATAAATTCATTAAAAATATAAACTAAATGTAAAAGTGTCATTCATAAATAGATAGTAAAAGTGGGTAGATCTGAAATAGATCGTATCATTCAGTCGTGTCTTATTTGATCGAATAATTTTTTTTCAGTATACTTATTTATTTCATAAATTTTGCAAAATGTGCATGGGAAAAGTCAGTTTTAAAACTCAGCATTGTTGTAATTTGTTATTCGGAATTTTGTATATTATGAAATTAATATAAAATTTGCTGTAGCAAAAAAATAAATACATTTTTTATTACAAAATTTATACCGTAGAACGGGGCTACTTGAACTTTGATGTGTTACTTGAGCCCAGTACAAAAAAATATATTTAGATCTGTATTTGGTCTACAATAATGAACGTATCGACATGATTCATTGTTTCTCTGACAGGTGACACTTATTGTCACGATACACTCATTATTGTTCAAGTTATTTTTGACATCTCATCAAAGATGAAGAAGGGGCTGGGAGTTTACGGGGCTGACGACCGTCATAGGCTGGTTTAAGTGATCACTTTACACACATGTAACATTCACCAATTCTACCCATTATTGACAACCACACTACTCAAATTCTTGGAAGTTCTTTATATATGAACCAATTTAGAAACCTTGTTTTTGAATAACTAGAACTTCACTAGAGACATCTATTGGTGAGATGTAAAGAAGCTTTTTACTAAGCAGAAACTCTTATATTAGTATGTGAGGTCCGAATCCTGGATTATAATCACACACATGAGAAACGCCAGAAAATACCATTTTCATTTTTATTATTTAAGCTTATAATTTGACCAGATAATTTATTTACAACATTTTGAGTGTGTCCAAATACTCCACAAAATCTAATTATTCAAGTTATTGGTTACACTCATTATTGTAATTGGTCACACATTTTTTTTTGTACTGGGCTTAAGTAACACATTAAGTAGCCCCGTTCTACGGTATATTGTACATACCTACTAAAAATGTATGCATCAACATTGTTTGTAGGACTATAGATTTGGTGGCTTGTATAAATGCAATCGTTTTTATAGTTTTATATCCTGTTCAAGATGTTTGTAAGGCTTCAATTGAATTATTTATCAAAGATTTAAAAAAAAAGTTGATATAAATGACGCAGTATTATATTGTTTTTGTTCATTTTGTTTGTGTCTTGTGAGATTTCAATGACTCATCAACAAAACACGGCAAGTTGTGTGATACCTCTGTTTGATAGTGCCTAGAGCCTAGATACTCTCAAATGGAATTTCCGACTCGCGAAGTGTTGCTTGTCTTTTCTGATACCAATATATCAGCATAATTATATCATCTAACCGAGCCATAAATGACACAGGGTATGAGGAAATGCGAGGAATGCGCTTCTAACATGTATTTATTTTTTATGTTGAGATATGAATGTGGAAGTCTGGGTATTCAGAAGACTTATGGCCGTCATTGCGTCGATTCGATCCTGTGCTCTATGCACAATTAATTAGGTACGGATTAGGAAAGATACCTTTACTAGATTTAAACGTGTTTATGTAAATTTGGCTACATTTAAAGAATCACTGAATAAATTCTCTAGATCCTGTCTCGATCAAGTTGTAGCATTGTTTTTGTTGTTTTTTTTTTAAAAAAAATTGTAGGCCATTGTTGTGTAAAATGTAATTCTTAATATATATTATTCTTATGTTGTTTATTATTTCGCCATTTACTTTGTGGTAAGACATGGTTAAATTATAAATAAAACACTTGTTTTTTACCACTTGAGTATTATATTTTTGCGACTAGTTTTGAAAGCTACAGATGCTTTCATCTACGGGTTTGAATCTAAACTGATCAAACCCGTAGATGGAAGTATCTGTAGATTCCAAAACTAGTCTTGAAAATATAATACTCAAGTGGTAAAAAACAAGTGTTTTATTTCAAATTTATATTATTCTTAATAATACGCACACACACACCAATTAGAGGCATTCGAAATGTAGGTATATCGTAGAATGCTACGAATTTCATAGACCGATACGGTCAGCAACGCAAATGTGCTCCAAAGAACAAGAGCTGGGAGACAGTTGCTGACTGATATCAAGGTCCGGAAGGTGTCCTAGCTGGGGCATGTCGCTCACTCCTTTCAAGAACCTCATAATTAAAAAAAAAGATTTTTCGAGAGAACGTTTTTAAAGTTTAAAAATAAAATACAATGTATTAAAAATAAATATCAAGCCATTTATTGAACTTTATACTGTGTAACAGGTTTTTTTAGGTAAAACCTGAAGGTTTTTTCTCAATTTGAAAAATATTTAGTATATTTAAAAAATAATTAATCAGTACCTCTTCTTCTCAAAATGTAAAAACAACACTTTCTGCCCTGTAGCGGGTAAATATTAAGTTAAAAATATGCCTCTTTTGCTGGGATATAGTACATTTTCTGGGCATTCCAAAAACATGCACAACTGAAAATGGTCGATTTTTGATTTATGACGTTCTTGAAATGAGTGAGCGATGTGTTAAGAGGAGAGAAGTACGAGCTGTTGCACCTAATCATAAAAGGAAAAATTGAGGGTCGACGAGGTGTGGACAGAATACAGATATCCTGATTCAAACAATTTTCAAAGATCGTCATGTATTAAAAAAAAATGTTGACCCGGTTACTTAGTCCTACTAATTGATTTCATTCATATCAATGAACCGTATCTATTTGAACTAGTTAATGAAATGATACCGGTGATTCAATGAATTGAACAACGATTCGTCATCATTCTTTGTAGCGAATATTTTCATACTTTTCATTACGAATATTTCGTTAACCGTAAACATCTTATAATAGATCACGTCGTATCGAGTGTTAAGGGTGTAATTACCAAATCGCGTTCTAGAAAATTCTAGGTGCCCTGGCATTTTTTGCGTACGATCCGAGATGAGATTGTGGTGTTAACATGACGTTGTGTTTACCACAGTCGAGCCCCGTTATCGCAAAGTCAGGTTAACTGGAAAGCCGCGTTCAGGTGACCCGATTTTCTTTTACCGACTGACGGTCGACGGTTACTGGACGTTCAACGAGAGTGTGTCTCAGAGGTAACGGGTCACAGAGCTACTCGGCCAGGAGTCCGTGAACTGTAACGTTCAGGAATGAGTCCCATTGGAAGTCTCATCTCCATTTGACCCTCAATCAATACCCGGAGACAGGACAAGTACGCGACGTGTTACCTAACATTAATTTCGAACGGCCTCCTTGGTTTGTTCCTGCAAGCAAATGCGCACGGTTTAATCCTTTTTTTAATATGATTAAATCAATGAATCGTGAAAAAATCAAAAGACCAGGGTAGGAAATACGCGATTTCAACATTTTTTCTGTTGCTCTTGTTTAGAAAACCACCCAATTACGACAGATTATTTATTTTTATTTTTTTATTTGACTTGTATTACATTTAATACAAACGATTATTTACACTTAATTTACATCATATTGTATAAATTTACATCTTCTACAGTACACAAAACATTTATTTTTAATTTCTTTCAGACTGTTTTCATTCTTCATACATTCAGGCATCTCATCATACATTTTCATACCCTTATACATTAAATTTTACAACTCGATTTAAAAAAAATGGCAGTCTTATTTTATCATTATTTCTAGTACTATGTTCTTGATTTTTTTTTGTTTAAAACTAGTTTATACTTAATACTTGGGGTCACTTTTTTATTATTATTTCACTTTAACCTACCGGTTTCGACAAATAAACCCTGATGATGATAAGCTTCTTGTCGGAACCGGTAGGTTAAAGTGTACTAATAATAAAAAAGTGGTTAAAACAAAGTTGTTTAATTTTATAAAGTTTATAAAATGTGTCACAAAGTATCTGCGAAAAACATTCAAGAAATTAGTGAAATAATTTATGGCTTGGAATTGTGCAATATTTTTTTATTGCGATAAATTAATAACCTATTTTATTTAAATTGAGTAGTATAAAGAAGAAGAAAAAAACTGCCACTTTGTATTTGGATTTTTTTTAGAATTGTACTAAAAAATTAGAGAATTGATTTGTGCGAAAAATAATCAAGAAATCAACAGCGTTTGGGAAAGATTAAAATTAACTAAACATATTTTTATTGACAAAAAAGAATTGCGCATTTTATGTTAATTATCAAATGAAAAAAATATAACTGAAAATTCTTCAAGAAAATCTTATATTATCTACTTTAATTATCTCTGGTTATATTATACTCTGTTTTACAACAAGCACTTGTCGAGTTAGTGCGAATGCGAAAATTAAAAATCTGACTCGTACAAAGGAAGCATTATAATATTATATAAAGACATCCAAGCGAATTGATATAAAGTATGATTCAATTGTATGCTAATATAACACACCGTGAACGGTATCGTGTAGGTCAGGAAGCACAGTGATTACTTATGCGCTGGCAAAAGCCGAGAATTCACCATGTAACGGAAAGAAAAATGTATAAAAAAAATACATATAAGCACTCTTAAAAGATGTCCTTCAAGTGTTATTGTTAGCACGTACGGATACAAACGCAGTAGGTACGTTTGAAGTTCATGGTTCGATTCCGACTAGTTCAACATTTTTTAAAGTGTCTTGATTTTTAGATGCAGGTAGCGTTTTTCTGGACTTCCTTAGCTCTGCCAACCACATTCAAGGGTCTAATAAAGAAGCATCTAGGCTTTCTAACAGACCTCTCTTGCGAAGCAAATTTATTTTATAAAATAAGTTGTGAAAATTACAGAAAATGTGAAACAAAAATGGAATGCCGATTTTATTGTGAATTTACATTTAATAGCTTTTAATGTAACACTCTCCTCATCATTCATCGTTCACTTTGTGTAATATCACTTTAAAAAACACTACTTCATGACTATCGGTTTCGGAGTAATCGTTCCATCATCAGGTCATAAGGAGAGTGATATATTACCATACTACAAAGTTAACAGTGCTTTTAGTAAACAAAATAGCTTTTAATGTCCCTGTCACTGCTAATCTAAATAAATACAAGTTTGCAAAACAAAGTTTCTAGAAGTGGCCCAGTTTAGGCAGTGAAAGGGATTATTTGTTAGCTTACCCGACGCTGGCCGGTACACAGACGCCTCCACCCGTCCTTTGCATATATTACCAACATTACCATATATATTTTTGCCGTTCTTTTCCCACTCATTCGTTCCACATGTCCAAACCATCTCAACACCCTTTTTTATCTTATGTTTATCTCAGCCTTGCATTCTTTCTTAATTTGACCATTCTTACATCTATCATACGTCTTTTGACGCACATTTCGCTGCATTCAGTCTACTTTCATTTCTTCTTTTGCCGACTCCATGATATAATAAGCTTTAATTTGAATATCTAATTGAAGTCTGCAAATTTTTAGCCTTTGGCGTCAGCGACCACTATGTTTCCGGGTTAGGTATCTCCGGCACAACACACAATCGTAATTACGAGGAAACGTACAAATAAACAAATATAATGTGCACTGACGTTTAAATATAATATATACGCACCCATGGATTTCAAGGCCGTTTTCTGGAAACCCAGTAAAAAATATGCCAACACAAAAAATTGTGGTATTCCATCTCAAAGATGCGAGATAGTACCTGGTGATTAATGGCTATTATATAAACGATTTAATCAAAGTTTACCTTTTTTGGCATCTCAAGATAGATGAAGAAAATTTTGGGAGTCTAGGTATTTACAGGGCTTATGAACCGCCACGGTCTGGTTAAGTGATCACTTTACGCCCGTGCAGTATTCACCATTCCACCCGTGATTGACAACCAAGCTACTCAAATTTTTGGAACTTCTAGATATATTATCAATCTCATGACACAGTATGTGGTATATGAGTTCACATCAGACATCTTTGTTGGATTGAGAAAGCTTTTATTTAGGGGGGTCAAAATAAATAAAATTATTTTTCACTCTTATTGGACTGTCACTTGAAACGCAGGACTGATCACATATCCTTAATGTATTTAACGATAAAGATAGAGTTGGTTGCGTACGATGCAGTGCCCTATGCACCACTGTGTGCAGATAAAGATAGTAAGAAAGAAGAAGTAGGTACTCGTATTTCTTTGTCCAACGGTTTTTTCTTTATTTATTGTACATTTTTATGATATTTCAATCGAGTATAATGTCATAATACCCATGTCAAGTCGTGTATTTTTTAGGTAATTTATCTTTATTTGCACTCGCGGTTTTATTTGCCCTACCATTTTATCTGCTTTTTTTTGCAAAAAATTAAAAAGAATTCCTTTGTACATCACATCTCTGACAGTTTATTCGCATATCATGTGCCTACTTTGATTTACGAGATATTTAAATTAGGCAAATTTGCTAATGATCAACTTCTTATTTTGATAACATTTTTAAGTCTGTGCAAATTTGTGATGTAGACTTTCGTCACCTTTTTTCGCAATTATCTTTTTTTCTTTTTCGTAATCGCAATAAAGATAATGATATTGTTTATGATATTGTTTCTAAATGTATAGGTTACATAATGATAATTTAGGGTGTACTGATTTGTACTGTTTGATAAAGACATAGAAAGGAGAGTGAATGCTGGGAACAAAGTGAATGGTGCACTGAAATCAGTTATAGCAAATAAAAACCTATCAGCGGAAGCTAAACTGGCAGTGCACAACGGAGTCCTGGTTCCAACTCTAATGTATGGAAGTGAAACATGGAGTTGGCAAAAGAAGGATGAAAGTAGACTGAATGCAGTCGAAATGCGATCTCTCAGAAAAATGTGTAACAAAACGATGTATGATAGATGTGCGAATAGTGAAATAAGGAAGGAATGCAAAGCTGAGATAAGCATTATCGATAAAATTAAGAAAGGTGTGTTGAGATGGTTTGGACATGTAGAACGAATGAGTGAGGAAAGAACGGTAAAACAAATTTATGAGGCGAACGTTAGCGGGAAAAGAAGCAGAGGAAGACCGAGAAAAACATGGCACGATCAGGTATGCCAAATACTTGAAAGTGGTCAGGTTAGGAGTCGTAACAATCGGCGGGTATGTATGAGGAGATGCATGAACGTGGAAGAGGCGAAGAATGTTTGCAAGGACAGAGTGGTGTGGCGCTCTATTCTCTCTGCCTACCCCTGCGGGGAAGCGGCGTGATGGTAGGGTGTACTGCTGCTAAATATTTAAGGTTCATTCCATGATAATTTTGCATTCTGAGCCAGCGATAGCTTAAGGAAATTATTCGGGTAGATCGAAAGACGAATGCAGAAAAAATATTTTAAATGCACTAGAACTTTAATTTTGGGCAGTACTGAGTAGTAAACTTAGAAAGCTTATTTCATTATTTGATTCAGCAGTTGTTCGGAGTGCTTTATTTATTTTAAGGGTTTATTGAGGCTTGAATTTAGTTCAATTTATGTATTAATTTTTAAATCAAACACAGATTTTTGAGTCTACTAAGTTGTATTTTATTAAAAAAAACATGAAGCCATAACTAGACGAAACAATTGTCACAATATTAATTTTTATGTGTATAATACAACTTAGTAGACTCAAACATCTGTGTTTGATTTAAAAATTAACACATAAATTAAAATAGAGTTCTACAAATTAAACGCCAAATCAATAAATAAGTTTTTTACAGTGTTGCTGTAAATATCTAAACACGTAGCACATAAAGACTAAATAATAACTTCTTACCCTTATCCGCACTTAATGGTGCATAGGACACTATCAAATTGATAAGTTGATCGTTAATTAATTTTGAATTTTAGTTCCACTTAGTAAATATCACTATTTCTTAAAATCTATGAGGCACGTGTTTCGATGCATTCAGTATCATTTTCAGACACCTTATGATGCTGAATGCATCGAAACGCGTGCCGCAATAGATGTTAAGAAATAGTGGTATTTACTAAGTGAAACATTAATTTAAAATGGATAGATTTTACCACAGAGTTACTGCCGAATCAATTAATGAAGTGATCGTTAATTATATGAACGCAAGGTGATCAGTCTTACGCTTCATGTACCAGTCCAGGGTAATGTTAAATAAATATAAGAGTGAAAAATAGTTATTATTTATTTTGACTCAGAAGAACCCTTGCTACAGTGCTAGCTCACCAATCCGAACGTAAATCGTGCAGTGGGCCGTTCGGATTAGGGAATAACTAACTAACTAACCATCACGCCGCTTCTCCGAAGGGGTAGGTAGAGAGAATCGAACGCCACACCACTGTGTGGATTGAGTGTTTTGAGCAAATGAGAGAAAAATGGCGATCGGTTTATGGAAATGTTCTTTATTTTACATTTTTATGTAGGTACTGAATGAATAATTTAAAAATGTTACATTTTTATTTAAGCTTGAAAAATCAGATCTGTTGAACCAACGAACCTAGCTTTTTAAGGGTATAATCAAGCATTCGTCTCAAAAACATCAAATTTTCAGTGTTCTGAACGATTTTTTCAGCTCATTTGATGGCTACGTTGAAAGGCTTCAGAAGATTGAATTTTTTTACTAGCACCGTTCGGATAACCGCGTTTTTCGGATTACGGAGCTTTCGGATTAGCGATCTCACACTGTACTAAATTTTCATATCGCAACGAATTTGACTGCAGTTTTGAATTTGAAAATTTCAACGAAGGAAGTTTTATCAATAAAACATGAAAATTAAAATACTTTAACCGAATATAATAAGGTTATAAAATACTTTACCTTATGGGTATAGTTCTGTTTTTAAAAAAAATATTGTTTTTTTTTTATAAAATACATATTTAAATGATACAAAATAGTTGGTAAATATACAAAACATTTCAAATATAACGTTTCTTCCTCTCTAATAAAGTAGATACTTGTGTTTAGAGAGGGAGTTCGTTTTACATTTTTTTTATAAACAAAGTAAATTAAAACAAAGTAAATTTAAAAAAATACATATTCCTTGGTATGGAGTTTAGGTAGGGGCGAGTCTTATATGTTTTTTAAATTTAGTTTTAAAGGTTTGATAATTTTTGTAACCTTACATTTGTGAACTGATTGTTTTACGAATATTGTAATTTTTTTTAAATGGTGCATTATTGTTCGTCTCTCTGATACGTTTCTTAACAGAAATGTTGGTTTGAATGAGGTTTATTTGTTTAACGTGTCTATCAGTTGTCTGTAAGCGATTAAGCAATACTTCTAGTTCTTATCGCCCCCATTTATCGCTCTGCAAGTATAGCATAATTCATTGTGTCATTTACTCTTGATTGTCTAATGACTTGAACTGGTTTATGATTACTTTGCCTGAAATATTTACATTGAAAATTATCTCAATTTTTTTTTAGTCTCTTGTTTATCAGCTTTTGTGCGCTGAAATGTATTGGTCAATTCAACTATAAATCAATATGCTACCGCATCAATCCAATGCACGCACAATGCACTATTTTTATTTTTTTTACTATGCGGGTTCAGATTAAATAATATTTAGAATAACATTAAAATTTTGCACGTGCGAAAAAGTATTAACCAATTTTGCTTTTAATATTTGTTGTCTCATAAGGTTTTATTTTGACTGAAATTATAACAGTTTTCGCATCTTCTTCTTTGTTATTTGGTGGCTTTTTGCCTTTCAAGGGTGTTCTAGCCAGTGTCTACTTGTTCCTTGTTAGTTTAATGTTTGACATCGAAGTAATTATTGTTTCAAATGCAATTAAAAAATGTATCAAATGGGATCTTCTGATTCCCCCCTTTCTTATATAAGAAATTCATGAATTCAATTAGATTTTTATTGATGCTCATTATGTTAACGGAAGCATAAGAATCATCTGATAGTTTTTAATATCAGAAATAAGAAAACGACATCGATATGTTACACGTTTTTCTAATGATTATATTTACAATTTTATTATAATTTCATTATATCGGACACTGGATTATTAACAAATTTATGAGGCGAATGTAGTCGGAAAAAGAAGCAGAGGAAGACCGAGGAAAACTTGGCACAATCAGATATGTCATATACTTGAAAGCGGCCGGGTCAGGAGTCGTAATAAGCGTCGGGTATGTATGAGGAGATACATGAATGTAGAAGAGGCGAAGAATGTTTGCACAGTCAGAGTGGTGTGGCGTTCGATTCTCTCTGCCTACCCCTGCGGGGAAGCGGCGTGATGGTTGGTTAGTTAGTTAGTTTGGATTATTAACCCTACGGATGAGATGTCAATTCAAAGGTGTTTTCATATGAAAGAAGTTGAAAGTCTTAGCATCCCAGGGCTTATACAAGTGTATAAAGTGATCGCTTAAGCCAGCCAAATGTCAGGTCGTAAGCCCTTTGATGCTCAGACTTACATCTTATTTCATATAAAAAGGGAAGAACGATACATGTTTCATATCACGCTGAGACACCTTTACATTCTTAGCTGAATTTTTGCCTAACAAAATAATTCTGTGCCCATTTTTATTTATGACCAGCAAAATTTTAAGACATCCCACTGTGCGACGGTCAAGAAATTTATTTGATTTATTTAGGTAAAGTATTTATTCAACCTCCGTGGATATCGTGAAATCTACGCAAATCACATTTTCTGCAAAATATTAACAAACGTATAAATATCCAGTTTTTCAACAACAAAATATATGTTAAAAAAATAATTACGCTGGTCTATGTCAATAAATCTCTGAGATTACTTTATAACTAACGAGCGCTATTAGATTATGACTCTATGGTGGATGTGCAATTTACGCCGTTTGCATTAATGAATTCAAGATTAGCCAAGTCTAGTAGTAGGATGAGCGTATTTAGTCGCGGAAGTGAACTTTAAAAAATCGTAATTGCAGCAATTAATGGTACATTTTAACAAAGACGATGAGACATTTTAGCGAAACCAACGACGCGGTTAATTTATTCAGTTAGGTTGTATCACCAGTACTGGCGAGGTGAAAACAAACTAACAGGTAAAAACACCGGGTTATGTTATCTCTATATATCTACCACATAACTTTGTTCGGTGGCCGCGAGTGTTTTTGCCTAGAATTTTCACTCATGAATTACATGAAATTATAGTAACTTTACACATAAAGAGTAAATCCACTCACAAGTAGGCATAGGCTATGAAACTTATAAAGTTGAAGCCTGAGTAGGGACATGGTAAACGGTGTTGCATAAGCCGTAGCTAGATTTCAGAGTCACTTTGACGTTAGGTAATTAAAAAAAATAGTTCGGTGGCCTAACTAACACGTTAAACGCCAATACTAAAATTTTTAAATTTTGAAAAATCACAAAAAAAATCTTTTCGGTAATATACGTATTTTCATATGATTTTTTTGACATCTCATCAAAGATGAAGAAGAATATGGAAGTCTGGGCATTTACGGGGCTGACGACCGTCATAGGCTGGTTTAAGTGATCACTTTACACACATGTAACATTCACTAATTCTACCCATTATCGACAACCACACTACTCAAATTCTTGGAAGTTCTATATATATGAACCAATTTAGAAACCTTGTTCTTGAATAACTAGAACTTCACTAGAGACATCTATTGGTGAGATGTAAAGAAGCTTTTTTACTAAGCAGAAACTCTTATAATAGTATGTGAGGTCTGAATCCTGGATTACAATCACACACATGAGAAACGCCAGAAAATACCATTTTCATTTTTATTATTTAAGCTTGTAATTTGACCGGATAATTTATTTAAAATAACTCCTGTAATTGGAGATAATCCAGATTTTGTGAACAAGTACTTGGACACACTCAAAATACGTATTTTAATCATAAAATGTATTTAGTTTCTTGAATGTTTTTCGCAGATACTTTGTGGCACATTTTTTAAACTTTATAAAATCAAACAACTTTGAATTTCGTACATATACAACCCTGATGATGACAAGGTTCTTGTCGAAACCGGTTGGATAAAGTGTAACAATAAAAAGTGGTTAAAACAAAGTTGTTTTATTTTATAAAGTGTATTTAGTTTATTTAAGGGGTGTTTGGTTATGGACATATGGAACGTATGAGTGAGGAAAGAACAGTTAAACAAATTTTAAGGCAAATTTCGTTGGAAAAAGAAGCAGAGGAAGACAGAGGAAAATTTGCACAATCAGGTATGTCAAATACTTGAAAGCGGCCGGGTCAGGAGTCGAAATAATCGGCGGGTATGTATAAGGAGATGCATAAATGTGGAAGAATAATCCGTGGTTCATATCTTGCAAACATCCAAATAAAGGGTGTCTGCTAAATAAAAAGCTTTTTCAATTTAACATAGATGGCTGTTGTGAACTCATATGTACTGTGTCATGAGATTGATCATCTGTAGTATGTGTGCAACATTCACCATTCTACCCACAATCATGGGTAGAATAGTGAATGTTGCGCGTGTCTAAAATGATCACTTAACCAGCCTATTACAAGTCGTAAGCCCTGTAAATACCCAGACTTCGATATTCTTCGTGTTAAGATATCAAAAATAGGTTAGGCTTTCGTTTTTTCACAATAAATCCCCAATTTTTGATAAAAAATCGAAGGAAACGTATTTGTACACCTTTGTAATATATTATATTTTTTACGACGTTCATATAAAAATTTCTTTATATGATACTATGCACATATGTACCTGTGTAAAAACAATAATTTATGATTGATTTGGTGGGATTGGATGAGCCGCAGGTTGCCATTTTTATTTTTATTACTCACGATTTGATTTAGTTTAGTCGTGTCAACTGTGTGAATAAAATTATGATAATGTTTATCAATCGATTGTTAAAGCTATTCCAATCTCTTGTTTATCTAACGATTTTTCAAACTGTTCTTTTCTCTTGTTTATCAATCGATTGTTAAAGTGTTCCATTCTGTTGTTTATCAATCGATTTTCAAAGCTGTTCCATTCTCTTGTTTATCTAACGATTTTTAAGTGTTCCGTTCTCTTGTTTATCAATCTATTTTTAAATCTGTTCTATTCTCTTGTTTATCTAACGATTTTTAAAGATGTTCCATTCTCTTGTTTATCAAACGATTTTTAAAGCTGTTCCGTTCTCTTGTTTATCAAACGTTTTTTAAAGCTGTTCCATTATATTGTTTGGCATAATGAATTTAAAAGACGCAAATTTATGACGCCTTCAAATTATTTTTTATAAATTTATTTAAATTTATAATTATTAAATAAATTGATCAGACGCTGGATAATTTACCCTTTTGATGATATGTCAATATTAAATGTGTCTCAACTTGGTATGAAACACAAACTTATGTTCAAATAGAGTGCGCCATATAAACTATACAAATTTCTCAACCGATGGTGCCACAATCAGCCATTTTTCCAAATCTATCGAATTACTATCCACACGTGAAAGGAACCAAGACCATTCCATAAATAAAAGTTTCAAAAAATAATGCAGCATGGATGCTCAATAATGGGCATACTGGTGAACGTTACACAAGTGTATAAAGTTATTACTTAAGCCAGCCAAATGCCAGGTCGTAAGTCCTGGGATGTACTCAGACTTCCATCTTCTTTCATATAAAAAAAAAGATACATGTTTAATTTGGAGTTGAGAGGCCTATAAATTTACTTCACCCTGACCTGTGTACTAAATAATTACATATTTGCATAGTATACTGAATTTTAATGTTTTTTTAAAAAAAAATTAAAATCCAGTATTTGTCTTCAGGGTGATTATTGTGATGCAAGATACTTGTTTATGTATTTTTTCTTCGTATTTTCCTCTTTTCGAGATGGTTATACAATATAAAACACCTTGTCCTTGTTTCGTAATCGGTTACGTCATTCTTTACATGTTTTATCATAAATTTGGTTTATAAAGTTAGTCTTAGAAAATTACTTTTAATTGATTTTTCTTCAAACAACTTCGATTAGAAATAGATTGTTGTTTTTTCACAGAAAGTGTTGTTTTTGCATTTTGAAGAAAAGGTATTGTTTAATTCTTTTTTTTTAAATATACTAAATATTTTTCAAATGGAGAGAAAACATTCAGGTTTTACCTAAAAAGATCTGTTGCATAGTAAAAAGTTCAATAAGTGGCTTAATATTTATTTTTAATACATTTTATTATATTTTTAAACTTTAAAAACGATCTCCTGGAAAATTAAGTTTTTT
This sequence comes from Brachycentrus maculatus, assembly GCF_059751285.1. Lineage (NCBI taxonomy): Eukaryota > Metazoa > Arthropoda > Insecta > Trichoptera > Brachycentridae > Brachycentrus > Brachycentrus maculatus. The sequence goes on from NW_028280853.1 coordinate 1,741,081, forward strand.
TATATTTGACGCTGTTGAAAGCAGTGAGCGATATGTTTTGGTGATTAAATTCAGTTTTCCATATACGAGTATATTTACAAAGTATGTAGTCAGCGCTGTCGAAGAAAATAGATAGCTATGTTTTTTGAGATACGCTAAATGTCACTTAGGTTTAAAGAAAATTAAGTCGCGGGCTATGATAACTGGGCCCTTATATGGAAAATTTGCAATAAATTTAATTCGAGTCGAAATTCAGTTATTTAAAAAAAAGATGAGTTGAATTAAAGTTTTTATTGAATGCCCGAAAAAAAAGACATTTTTTCACTATAAATTTATTACTGGTTCTTGTCTTAGAGTAGTTTGCAGAACGGCAAGGAAGTGAGGTGCCTCCGCATTATGAAATGGTGTTCAATAGAAAGTGCATCGGTTCCCTTTTATGCAACTCTTCGTGCAATGTGATTCACGAGGTCAAGTGCACTACGCCGCTAGGTCCCGGTGCTCTGTTACAGCCTCTTCGTAACTGGACCAAGACCGGGCTCACGCCGCGCCGGTTTAACGTCCAAAGGGTTGCCAATCTGTGGGGAATTCCCCGAATTGTGGGAAATCTCAACTCGATTAAGGAATTTTTGAGGGGAAAATACGGGGATTTTAACATCTTACCATTTATTAATATAGCGGATGCGTTGATGGTTAGTGATTAAAATATCTTTTACGATAAATGAAATATATTATAAATATATCAACTTATAATTTTATTACGCGTGAAATATATTTTTAATGTGTTTTATGGAAAATCCCAATCAGGGCGTTTATATTTGTTATAATCAAATATTTGTAGTTTATATTAAGACTTTTAATATCATTTTATTTCTGATAATTTCTATTTTATTCTTCACTAAAATACAATGTATACCCGCACACAGGCCATGCCTTTGTGGGATCTTTTTGTGTATTTATATTATATATCTGTCCGCCTCCGTAGTGTAATGGTCAGCACGCTCGGCTACCGTTCTGGAGGTCCCGGGTTCGATTCCCAAGGAGGGTAAAATAAATATAAGTGATTTATTCACTGTAATATTTATTCAATACTACCATGGACTGGTACCTGAAGCGGAGGCCTGATCACCTTTCCTTCATGTGTAAACGATCAAGATAACACTGAGTTTATATGACACAGTGCCCTATGCACCATTGGGGTGCGGATAAGGGTTTTATTATTATTATTATTATTATTATATTATTTATTTTTTTGTACTTGTATTTATATCACATTGTGAAATGCAAATGATTTTAAAATATACAGAGAAATAGTAAGTAGTCGACTTTTTATGAAAACTTATTTTTTTCGTTGGGATAATTATGTGGGGAGTTTGTGGGGAATCGGGACATTGTTTTTCCCTAATTTAGGGCATTTGACCTAGATTTTCGGGGAATTCTGACAGTTGGCATTGGCAACGTAGCGTCTGTGTCCCGTAATCTTCGAGTCCCGGTTAACCGTTGGTTCGACAATCGGTCCAGTCTTGTAGCAGGGCTGATTGAGCATCACAGTGACATTATTCCTCGCGTCTATTTATATAGAGGAGTCCGCGATGCTAAATTGCATCTTTTCATCTCTGATTGAATGTCGCCGCTTGGTGTTTTGATCGGTGATTTGTTGACGGTCCAGCGGGCAGGGAGGCGGGAAACTCAACGGTTTCGAAGGGAATTCTAGATCGATCCGCGTGCTAACCATTTTGGGGAATCTAGAAAATTTACGTTAATGTATTTAAATTAAGGCTGAGATCTCGAACGTTCGAATTGGGACGCGATCGGCCTTGCTAGGGGCTAGACGTCTTTCCGCGCTCAGTTATCTTTTTGAAAATATATGGAATTAGACTTTTTTTAAAGGAATATATTCCGCGAAGCCTCTACTTTTAGAGGCTTGTCTGCAGGTAGGATAGTAAGGATAGGGAAGGTAAATGTGAAAAATACATCACAAATACCCAGACCAATTGAAAATAAATCTTAACTTAACTAACTAACTATCACGCCGCTTCTCCGGAGGGGTAGGCAGAGATAATAGAACGCCACACCACTCTTTCTTTGGAAACATTCTTCGCCTCTTCCACGTTAATGCGTCTCCTCATACATGCCTGCCGATTATTTCGACCTGACCGCTTTCAAGTATTTGACATACCTGATCGTGCCAAGTATTTCTCGTATGCCTACCCCTGCGGGGAAGCGGCGTGACGGTTAGTTAGTTAGTTAATGCCGTCCAAAATATATTTGTATGCATGCGGGCGTTCTTTGATGTACGCGATACACGTTCGTTTTTTTTATTGTTTACGTTTACAAATTTAATTTATTTTAAATTACAACTCTGCAAAACGTGTGTGCATAATCGCAAAGCGGAATATCCCAAAGTCTAGCTCGAAAAAGTCGGCCTGTCTCGCGAACTCCATGGGCAGACACGATTGTGTTTCACAAATACCCATTGTCCGAAACACGGATGACTTCAGCGTGTATAAATTCACATTGTCAGATGTTCCGTGCGAAAAATAATAATGGTCCATTCTGTTTCCCATGAATTGTCACATTGTCGGTCAGGATTTCCCCCTGCATTATCATCCACCGCTCCACTTGTGATTGTCGATGATTCCTTTATGCCGCGCCAATTTGCGATTCGTTTTTTGCTTTGGTTTAATATGCCCACAATTATTAAACATGTATACGTAATATTATGGCCACTCTTTAAACAATATATACCGCATACCTTTGTCCGCTTCTGTCTAAATAGTATATTCATTTAAAAAAAAGTTGGATTTCATTTCAATAGTCTCTATTTTAAGTGAATATGGCGCAGTGAGTAATTCCATTTGTAATTACATTTACATTCTAGTTACCCGATTCTGATGGTATTCTCGAGTAGCGAGCAGCGTGGAGGATTTGCAGCTAATATTGTCAAGAATGTATGATGTATGTACAAACCCTGTAAGCGAACTCCCTCTCCAAACACGAGCAATCTGCTCTCTTAGTGAGGTAGCACGTAAAAAAAATAAATAATAAAAATATGTAACTATGTTGATTATTATGATAAAAAATGTAACTAAAAAAAAATGTATAGAAAATGATCTAGCAATGAATAAAAGTAAGTCAAAGGTCTAGGTATTTGAAAGAGAGAAAGATGTAACAGAATGCAAGATTATCGTACATAATGAATCCCTAGAACTGGTGCAATATTTTTTATATCTAGGAAGCATGTTTACAAGGAATGGAAAAGTGGATATATAGATATTGAGAGAAGAGTGAATGCAGGAAATAGAATGAACGGTTCTTTGAAAGAGTGATTGCAAATAAAAATATGTATGTCCATTGAAGCCAAACGGGCGGTTCACAATGGAGTGCTGGTACCGGCACTGATGCATGGAACTGACAAAGGAAGGATAAAAGCAGAGTGAACGCTGTTGAAATGCGCTCCCTCAGACGAATGTGTGGAAAATCATTGTATGACAGAATTAAAAACGAAGATATAAGAATGGAATGTAAGGCTGAACTAGGGATAATTGAAAGAGCATATTCCCATCTTAACAGACTTTATTGAGATATCAATAAAAATCTTGACTCACAGCATTTTGAGTGTGTCCAAATAGTTGTTCACAAATCTGGGTTTCTTCACATAGAAGTTATACAAATATGATCATATATGTATGACTTCCAAAATTTGTGTAGTGTGGTTGTCAATTATGGGTAAATTGGTAAATGTTACACGTGTGTAAAGTGATCACTTAACCAGCCTATGGTCGTAACCCGTGTAAATACCCAGACTTCCACATTCTTCTTCATCTCTGTTGATATCATATGTCAAAAATGAAAAATCTTGACATTCACTACTATGTTAAAACTATTTTTAGTCTTTAGCGACCATTATTTACATAGCACTGAAACAAAGTAACATTCCCTCAGGATTTATCGCTCACTGGATTTTAGGTTCACGTCTTCGCATACATGTATACAGGGTGTCCGGTGGCAGAATTAGGAAGTTGAATTAAAAAAAACTGCAAAGAATGTACATTTATTTCAATAACTATTGCAAATAAGAGAAGTGCGGATTTTATTTCTTAAAAATTATTTCGTTTAATGAAGACGATAAATATTTTTTGCAGAGACCCACCAAGTCACTTTGTGTGTCCTCTCGGTGGAGTTCTTTTTACATACATTTTTTATTGTTTTTATACATTTCAACCTAATATACAAATAAAAAACAGAGAAAAAATTAAAAATATAAAATATTTTACAATTTTCATAGGAATAACTCTTGATCATTTACCCATTCCTTTATTTTGCCTTTGTTCCATGTTTTATTTTTTATATAAAACCGACCCCACGACATCTCTACACCAAAAGGAAATATCGTTCGCGAAATAAATATGTATCCTGTGCAGTTTATTTTTTATTTAGATCTGAAATCCTTATTCTGCCACCGGACAGCCTGTATAATATCCCTAGTTATCCGCGGCAATCGCATGTTTCCCTGATTTCTTGTTTCCGGTATTCCATCTGATTACTTCTTACACTCATTTTTACATTTAAGAGTTACATATTTCAACGACACACGTCAATTGTCAACGGTATAAGAAATGAAGTATATTTTTTGTGCGATTAGAGTTTCGTTTTTCAAATACACGTAGCAAAAAAAGACATACACGTATTCTAAAACCCTTTACTAACTAACTAGCTGACCATCACGACGCTTCCCCGCATCGGTAGGCGGAGAGAATAGAACGCCACACCACTCTGTCTTTGGAAACATTCTTCGCCTCTTCCACGTTCATGCATCTCCTCATACGAGTACATCCTCCGCCGACCATTTCGACTCCTAATCCGACCCCTTTCAAGTATTTGGAGATATTACATATTTTATAGGTTTTTCACATGTCAACAATGTTTTGTTTACATTGTGATATCTCAACATAGACGAAGAAAAATATGTAAATGTGGGTATTTGCGGGGCTTACGACGTATAACACGTGTTACATTCACCATTCTACCCATGATTGCCAACCACACTACTCAATTTTTTTGAACTCATATATGTATGAAACGATTCATACATGAACAAGGATTGGGACATACCCAAAATGTTCTTCTTACCCTTTTCCGCACCGAATGGTGCATAGGGAACTGCATTGTATTGACGCAGTGTTATCTTAATCGTTACTCACATGAAGGCAAGGTGATCACTTTTTCGCTTCAGTGACCAGTCCTGGCTAGTATTTAATTAATATCATATTGTAAAATCATCAATATTTATTTTCACTCCTTGCTGGAAATCGAACTCTTGACTTCCAGCACGCTAAGCACGCTAACCATTACACCACGGAGGCGGATTTAAAAAAAATGTTTTTGTACCTATGAATGTTTTGTTAGCAATAATAAAAATAAATTTTACATAGCGCCATTTTCGCAAAACACTACCTCATGGGCGCTTCACTGTGAATGAATCGAGAAAAAAAGGTGGTAGACATGATTTAGCAAACAACTGTGTTTTTAGTTTTTTTCTAAAGATCATCTCACTCTCACTATTTCTAACTACTGATGGAAGAGCATTCCACCCCATCGGTCCCCTAAGGGTTATACCCCTAGGGGTGTTTTTAATGTTTTTTTTTAATTAAAATAAACCCTGATGATGACAAGGTTCTTGTTGAAACCGGTAGGTTAAATTGTATTCATAAAAAAGTGGTGAAAACAAGGTTTATTAATTTTATAAAGCTTATAAAATGTGCCAAGCTTATAAAATCTGAGGAAAACATTCAAGAAATATCATCTGAGGAAAACATTCAAGAAATATCATTTGACTTGACATTGGCAAAAGCATTAAATTCTATAAAAAAGTGTATAATTCTTGTGATACCTAGAACTGCTCGTATAATGATGCATCTGTCACCAGTCATTCCTACCCTGGTCAAGTAGTCTACTAGAGGTCTACTATCGGGAAATGAGAGCGGCCGGAGTAGAAATATATCCGACACGCTATTGGGTGGCATTTTTCCCGTCGCGGTTGGTGTTCTCCTTCGAGTTAGGTGCCCCGCGACTCTGAGTGCGGAGCTGGTTCGAAGGTTGTCTCGTGCACGGGGCAGACTCCGGCGCTACGAGGAGAGGCGCTCCCTGCAGTCTTCTGCCAGCCGTTGCCGTGGGCGAACGTGACAATGTGCCGCAACCGGCGCCTCAGCGTCGCGAACCTATTCCCGCCTTACGTTAAAAAATAATACCGGAAAAGCGAACCAGATCACGAAGAAAAACGGTCGTTTTTGAATTGCGTAAAATAAAAAAACGGAACGTTCGAACACCGGACTTGAAAACTTGAAATGTATTTTTATGATACATGTCAATTTTCTTTCTAAAGTTTTCGCTCATCTGGAAAATCGTCAATGGAAATACAAATTGTTATTTTGTTTATAAAGCGGTTCTGTTCGGCGTTATTATGATATATAACATCAACAATCGATTGATTGACGAATATTTTTTAAATGCGAGCGTTCAAACAGCGACTTTTCAGAAAAAAATGATATCGAATTGACAAGGGTCATATGAATCTGTGCCCGAGTAAATACTTTATTATTTCGGCGCATTGTGCTGTGATGATGCCAATTTATAAGTGCAAGTGATAGTTTTTAAAGTGCCGTTAAGATCCGCCTGATGTTTATATTCATGGATATAAAACCAAAGGTAAGTTTTACTTTTCATTTATAATTATTTTTTCTTAATACATATTTCAATTGAATCATATTGATGAATTCACCTAATTTGCGGTTTCCGTAATATTTTTGAAATTTTCTCGCGAATTTAGATAAAGTGAAGCAAATATCACGTTTTTCAATGGCATGATGAGCTTTTAATCTCTCGACAAATAAGTAAGATAATTATACTGCCCGTGTTTAGGTAACAACACATTAATGACAAATTGTTATTGCCCATTCACACGCTATGTTTATTTTGGCATTACATTGAATTAATTTTGCCATGATTATGTGTTATACACTTTGTTAAAGTATGTGAGTATTAACTATGTTTGGAAGTACGTCATAAGGCGTCTTGGAAGTCTGTTCGCATAGCGGACTAAATTATTGTATGACTGTTGATGGGAACAACAGCGGTTAAGTGATCAACGCCTGTCACGCGGGTAACCTGCCTTACTACACTCAATCAGGATTGCTTATATCCATCTTTTAAATGTAATAACGATTAGACTCCCGAACACGTCAATCTAGATGCTGCTACTTTATTAATAATTCAAATATTGTGGTAAACGCACACCGGATAAAGATGTTTAAGCCGTATTTTCGTTTTCAGTTGCAGAATTGATCGTCAGCCCGCGGTCTACGAAGATGGACAATTTCGGATACAAGGAGCCGGGGGTGGTGAGCAAACCGTCGCGGCGCGTGCGCACGAAGCGCGCCGTGAGCGTGTTCGCCGGAGCCACGGAGGAGTTGCCGCTCGCCAGCAAGTACAAGACCACGACGGCTGCCAGCGTGCGGTGGCGCGGGGACATCGAGGCCGCCCTGGACCAAGAAATGCCGTCCGGAGACTTCGAGTACATGGAGGTGGGGCCTTCCCCACCCGCGGAGAGCGCACCCAACATGTACGACAGCTTCGAGGAGCCCGCGGCCGAGTTGAGTGTGCAAGTCACCGCCGAGTCCATCCGACAAGCGCTACACGATCAGGCGCGCCTGCTGAACGTGCGGGCCTCCCTGTTGGATGACATCGAGTCGCTCGCATTTACTGCCGATGCTGCTTACGCCGCTCTGGAACCCGCTCCCAAGCCGGAGAAGAACATTTGCTTCCTCTGGGCCGCTTTCCATAAGCGGAGAGATCTTCTGGAAGCCATTCTTCGCGCCGGCGCCGACCTCAATTATCACGACTCGGGAGGAATGTCAGCCATTCATCTCAGTTCCTTCGTCGGTTGTTTGGGCTGTACCGGATTCCTTATTTCGAACGGTGCGGACGTAAACTTCTTGACGAAGTGTTTTAGTCCTTTGCACTGTGCCGCGTTTGGAAACCATCCCGAGACGGCGAAGTTGCTCATAAATAACGGAGCTCTCGTGAATCTGCCTACTAAGAAAGCCAATTGCGAAGAAACTGTTCTTCACTGCGCGGTTAGGGCAAACGCTCTAGAGTGTTTGCGACTGTTCGTAGAGGAAGGAGTAGACGTAAATTCCAACGAACCTAGCGGAATGAATCCAATCCACCTGGCAGCCGACTTGGGCATGACTCACTGCTTAGACTTATTGCTGAATAGTGCGGGGGCGGACATAAACTCTAGGACTAGAATACGAGATAAGGAGTCCACAGCCCTTCACCTGGCCGCCGACGAAGGGAATGTGGAATGTGTCGATTTGTTACTAAGTAAAGGAGCCGACGCTAAACTTAAGAACCATCGCGGCTTCACCGCTCTGCATTTGGCGGCGCGTTCTTCGTGCCTCGATTGTGTCGAATCTTTGTTGAGAAATGGAAATGCGGATCCTAACGCCGAAGATTACGACAAACGGACTCCTTTACACGCGGCCATCGGGAAATCTGAGAGCGCTTTCGATATAATCGAGACACTCATAAGTTGGGGAGCGAATGTCAATCAAAAAGACGAGTACGGCTTTACGCCGTTGCATTTGGCGTCGTTGGATGGTTTGTCGCATTGCGTAGAAACTCTGATATTTCACGGCGCCGACGTCACTACTAAATCTAAAAAAGGAAATTCCGCGCTCAATGTGATAACGAGAAAAACTCCAGCTTCGATGGCGATGATAACGCAAAAACTCGACTGCGCCATTACGTTACATAATTCTCAGGATTCGAGTAATCGCGAAGTCGAATTGGAGTTGGATTTTAGGAACATTTTGCAGCACTGTCATCCCAGGGAAATAAGTTACCTCAACACGTTCGTTGACGAAGGACAAAAAGAAATATTGCTACATCCACTCTGTTCTGCATTCTTACATATCAAATGGGAGAAAATCAGAAAATATTATATTGCCAGATTATTCTTTTGTTTTATGTTTGTGCTATTTTTAACGTTGTATGTTTTGACCGCTCTGGCGCATAATTGCTATAACGGTAGTAAAGATAAAGAAGAGACGATACAAGAACAGGAATTGTGTCAAAAGCAATCGATTCTCGGAGACTTGCTTCGGAAAAACCCTTTCGTTATCGAAATGCAATGGTGGGTCCTAGCGGCAATTACGATATTTGAAATATTTAGAAAAGTCTACGGCATAGCTGGATATTCTACGGTCAGGCAGTACTTGACGCAACCAGAGAATATAATAGAGTGGTTTGTGATCGTGAGTGTGTTTCTGATATCGTACATCTACACTAATAGCACGTACACTTGGCAGAATCACGTGGGGGCCTTCGCCGTGTTGGCCGGTTGGACCAATCTCATGCTCATGATAGGACAATTGCCCGTTTTCGGTTCGTACGTAGCTATGTATCAGAAAGTTCAAAAGGAATTCGCCAAGCTTTTCATGGCTTATTCGTGCATCCTAATCGGATTCACGTTCAGTTTTTGCGTCATATTTCCCGACTCGTCGTCGTTCGCGAATCCGTTTATGGGCTTCATCACGGTCCTGACCATGATGATCGGAGAACTGGACTTAGGATTGCTCCTGAACGAGCCGGATGGGAACGACCCGCCGTTTCTTCTGGAAATATCCGCGCAGATTACTTACGTGCTCTTCCTGATGTTCGTCACGGTAGTGCTCATGAACTTGCTGGTCGGTATCGCGGTACACGACATCCAAGGCCTGAGGAAGACGGCCGGTCTCTCCAAGCTGGTGAGGCAGACAAAGCTCATATCGTATATGGAGCTGGCCTTGTTCAACGCGTACTTGCCGAAGTTTCTGCTGCGCATGTTGCACTGGTCGGCGCTGGTCTCTCCTCAAGCGTACCGCGTGGTGCTCAGCGTCAAGCCCCTCAATCCGGGGGAGAAGCGCCTGCCGCGTGACGTCATGATGGCGGCCTACGATATCGCCAAGATGAGGAAGCACTACGGGCACACCATCTCCTCCAAGGGATCCACCGCGACGTACCACTCCTTCAAGAGGTACGACAACAACAACGAGTCCGGTCTGTCGGATTACTCTTACGATACGGGACTATGCGCGTTGCAAATGAAGGTCGACGAGGGAACCGAGAGGGTGGACGCGCTGACCTCTGAGATTAAAGAGTTGAAAGACATGATTAAAATTCAACAGGCTATGCTTCACAGACTTATAGTTGCGATACCCAAGGAGCCTCATCACATAGAAAATACATCGCATTGTTGATTTTTATCATTTTTCGGGGGTATATTTTAAATACCTCCGACGATTTTTGTTATTGTTGATATTTTGCAAACACGTATCGCTGAATCTGAGCTCCGTCCTTTGAAAAAAATTATATCGCAGACAATCGGCAAAATACGATTTTTCAAATATTTTTGTTGTGTAGGAAAACTGAACAAACAAAAAAAATTACTGAATGCATTAAATTGAAAACACGGAAGAGAAATTTTACATTCAAAATTATGAAATATTCGCAAATTTCTCTCTTTATTAATTTTGTCTATTGAATTTTTTTTTTTTTAATTTTTGTATTTGTAAATATAAAAGTACAATTTCTTTCGATTTATTCCATAGTAATTTTCCTGGCACTTTTGAGACGAAAATGTAAAAAAAAAAAAAAAATAGCCCTTGATACTCCTATGCAAAAGTGATATTTTCCATGGAACTAATAAAATGCTAAGTCAGTACTGTAGTTTCTATTAAGTTTATATTTTTTATCTCGCGAGTGTGTTATAGAAGAAATAAAGATGAAATTCATGATTTCAACATTTATCAATGTGTAAACAAATGGCATGTTATTTAAATGTATTTATTTTTCTATTATCTTTAAAAAATCTAATTTTAACACTTGAAAACTTGCGAAAAAGTAGCATTAATTGATATTGGAAAAACCAATTTCTGATTGTATCAATGCCCGTTTTCTGTATAATTAATTTGGCTTAATCTTAACGCTAGGAATAATAAACTTATGTGTATGTATTACGATATTAAGGTCTTAATTATAAGATCTTAATTCAATATGGATATGCCAGAATATACAATAAATGTATTTAAAAATAATTAGGGTAAAAGTTTCATTACTTAAGAATTACTTGGTAATATAGCTTTATGAAAGGTTGGTGATAATTGTGCTGTGTTATGAGATTTATATTGTAATCACTCTAAGTTGAATGTTTTATTTATAAGTTAATGGCGCAATGCCACTTCTTATCCTCTAACTGGGCACGAATGTAATAAAACTTAGCTTACTCTTGATAAAACTTAATATTCTCGATATCTTTTGAGGTTGTTTCAATTTTGAAAATTATATCTATTTTTGCAATATGAGTAATTTTTGTTTTAAATTATGGAACATGTAAATAATTACATTCCATTTCATGAATGTTTTTCGCAGACACTCTGTGGCACATTTTATAAACTTTATAAAATAAAACCACTTTGTTTTTAACCACTTTTTATTAGTATTTTTTTTCTCCAACCGGTTTTGACAAGAAACTTGTCTTCATCAGGGTTAAACATGTACATGTACATGTTTAGTCCTGATGATGACAAGGTTCTTGTCGTAACCGGTTGGAGAATAAAAGTACCAATAAAAAGTGGTTAAAAACAAAGTTGTTTTTTTTTTTAATAAAAATTACATTCCATTTTAATTAAACCACTCTTATTGTTGAAAACCTCCATTAACACTATTGGTTAAATCTGATTTTATTGAAATGTGTACAAAAAAAATATTGATACCTATTTTTGCAATTTATTATGAATTATTTTCGTTTGAAATTATGAAAAATGTAAATAATTACATTCCATTTTTAATTTAGCCACTCTTATTGTTGAAAACCTCCATTAACAATATTGGTTAAAATAGTTTTTTTTTTAAATTGTACAAATTTTAGTGGTTATCTATTTTTGCCATATTTTATTCATTATTTGTGTTTGAAATTATGGAAAATATAAATAATAACATTCCATTTTTAATTTAACCACTTTTCTTATGAAAGCCTCCATTAACACTATTGGTTAAATCTGATTAAATTCAAATTTGTACTAACTTAGTTTATGTACCTACGTATATAAGATTTAATAATACTTACATAATTATTGAAAAAATTAAAATTTCAACTTGTTTCATCGATTGAATAAAATGATATTTAATTTGGTTTTTAAACAATTCAAAATAATTATGTTCTATTTGTGTCATAACTGTTTTTATCTAAAAAAAACTGTTATTTTCAACATTGTGAGTTTATAATTATGTTTTGTAAATATTATAGATTATACTAGTTACTTTTATTATTTATGTGAAGTTGTAGAAGTCTAGTGTTGATGATCAAGCATACAATTTTAAGATACATATATTTTAAAAACCTTGTTTTCAATATTGCAGAAATGCACTCAGTTTATTATTATGTGTATACAATGTATTTACCAGTTACCAAAATTGGTTTTGTTTTATAGGAATGTAGATTTTCACAATCACAGGAAATTATATACATTTTTTTTTGTTATACACCTCTTACCAACACATGGGTACCCTTACGGTGGAGACCGAGTGGAGCATTTTGTTGTTATGTAATGTCGTAACATCGCTCCCGGCGAGCCTCCGAAACTATGGATGGAGCGCTCGGCTCCGCATCGTAACGTGTTACGTTACGACGAAATGGCTCCGGTCCTTACCATTACAGTAACAAATTACCATATATCTTAAATACACAATTAAGGATTATTGTGTCATGTGTAAGGGATTATTGTGAAATGGCTCCGGTCAGTCTCCACCACACTTACCCTTATCTAAAAATATTTTTAAAGTTAGTTTTGTTTAAACTTTTTTTCTTCTTCAGAAATTCCTTTTTTCTTTTCAATAATAAGGTAATAATTTCTTTTTTAAATTTAGTTATTGTACATATGATTTCTCAACCTTAGAATATTATTATTGATAATAATATTTATGGGTTACTTTTTTAATATTTGTAATAAACAATGTTTTTATGCACCATTAAGTATTATATTTGTAAAATGCTATCAGTGAAGCAAAAAATATACATGTATTGTGCAAACATCAACCTGTGTTTTTTATTTGTGTTTTAACACTCGCTCACATATGGTATAATTTACAATTTATTATAAAAGACGAGTGCACAGAAAAAACTTATTCAAATTGTGATCCTTGGAGTAAAAGTGTGACCCGTGGAAAAGAAAATAATTTATTTACTAATTACAATATAATATTTACCTTTATTCCAAATCTTAAGGAAAGAGTGCAAGCTTCTAAGGTTTATTAGTAAATACATTATTTAAAAAAATAATTTGAATATATTTAACAAGCCTTACTGCTAGCGAGCAGCGCGGAAGATTTGCAACCAACAGTGTCAAGAATGTATGATGTATGTATGGAAAATGATCTGGCAATGAATGAAAGTAAGTCAAAGGTTATGGTGTTTGAAAGAGAGAAAGATATGACAGAATGCAAGATTATCGTACACAATGAATCCCTAGAACAAGTGCAAGAATTTTTATATCTAGGAAGCATGTTCACAAGGGATAGAAAAGTGAAAAAGGATATTGAGAGAACAGAGTGATTGCAAATAAAAATATGTCCATGGAAGCTAGCGGTTCACAACGGCGTGCTGGTACCGACACTAATGTATGGAAGCGAAACATGGAACTGGCAAAGGAAGGATGAAAGCAGAGTGAACGTTGTTGAAATGTGCTCCCTCAGACGAATGTGTGGAAAATCATTGTATGACAGAATTAAAAACGAAGATGTAATAATGGAATGTAAGACTGAACTGGGGATAATTGAAATTGCATATTTGACATTTATACAAAAATAAAATTTTGAATGAGAGAAAGAAGACAAATGAATGGGAAATATTTTTAAAAGTGGACTTGAGAGTTAAATTTTATATTAAAAATATGTTAATATTTAATTGAACCTTCATTCCTGGTGATCTGACCAATCGACACCATGCATTATGTTGATTTCCGTTAAGTAACTAAGGTCTTAAGGCTCTCTTACAAGACAATAATTTAGCCAAACTTGTAGTACCGTGAACCTCATGATTTCGAAGAATTTCCGATGAACAAATAATATCAGTAGGAAGAAGTTTTGTTTACTAAAATAAAATGACTTCATATTGACTGCAGGGGTCAAAAATGTATTTTTCTGTGCATCTTACTGACCTGCAGTTGAAAGATGTTATTTTAAGATCTTAACACATATGGACAGGCAAGATATTTCTACCCGTTTGTTCGATTGATGCTTAAAGACGGAAAGGGTGTTGTTATCTTCTGCGTCGGGCATCTTAAAGTCAGAAAAGAAGAAATTACAATTTTTTTATATTCATATTATGTATCAATCTCCTTGTTAAGGTCTTAACTAGATGTACGTAATTATCAAATCCCATCGCCAGCGGTCCGCACGTGTACAAAACACCCATCTTAAATCTGTTAAGCTGTCTTGACATTTATTTCATTTTCAAATAATTAAGTATTTTTGCCAATTTTTACCGTCTAATTATTATTTATTTGCCTTTTTTAAAAGTACTGTAGTCACCTGGCTCATTGACTAAAAAAAACCTGTTGGATTCTTGTAGTAAAAATTGGAATATTTATGACAGGTGGTAGTGGCACTAGTTGAATGTAATCACCAATAAAATGCAGATTTATTCTAGAGAATTAATTAGCATTTAAGAATAATAAATACACTCTGTGTAGATATGTAACTCGAGTAGTAAAATATTAATTATTAGTGTAACGATAATTCAAATTGAAAGCTGACAGTTGTTTTCTATGTGAACTCATACTAAGATGAAAAAAAAGTTAAATAAAATTAGACGTTGGATCCACTGGAATAAAATTGATGTACGATGAGATTCAGCATAGCATCGAATGGGTTAAATAATACGCTTGTAAGACTGGATACGGTAGTACCAAACTTGTAGGAAATTATATTATTAACACACTTGGGACGGGAAAGGGATTTCTGGTCGAGGACAGGAAGGGTATTTTTACTTTCTGTGCCTGCCTCATTTTAAAGGCAGAAGAGAAGAAATTATCCAATCTTTTTATATGAATATTATATACCAATCTCCTTGTTAAAGTCTAAACTATATGTACATAATTGGCTCACTCTTTTCAAGAACGTCATAAATCGAAAATCGACAATTTTCAGTTGTGCTTGTTTTCGGAATGCCCAGAAAATGTACAATATCCCAGCAAAGGGGCATATTTTTCACTTAGTATTTACCCGCTGCAGGGCACAAAGTGTTGTTTTTGCATTTTGAAAAAAAGGTATTGTTTAATTATTTTTAAAAAAATATTTTTCAAATGGAGAAAACACCTTCAGGTTTATCCTAAAAAGATCTGTTACACAGTAAAAAGTTCAATAAGTGGCTTGATATTTATTTTTAATAAATTGTATTATATTTTTTAACTATAAAAATGTCTCCTGAAAAATCAAGTTTTTTTATTTATAACGTTCTTGAAAGAAGTGAGCGAATTATGAAATCCTGTGTCTGCAGGGGTAAAAAATATCTCTCTGAAATGTGTTAAGATGAAAGAAGAGGTTGTTTAAAAGTCTTGCAAATTTATTATATATTACAAATTTACTAGTGCTTTGGCTAAAGATGATGATTCAGTACAGGTACTCCTTTTTCTATAACATTCCTATTCTACAGTACTCCTAATCCTATAGTACTCCTTTTTCTATAACACCACAAAATTGTGCCAAAATTTCAAAAAACTTTTCACGCACAAAATGTGTTGATTTTATAAAAAAACAGTATTGAATTTGTATATTTCTTATTTTAGATATTATTCCCGTTGCTATTCACCGATTTGGTGTCCAAAGTGGATGTTGAGTGTCACGTGGAGGGAGGGGGGCCCTCAGGCCAGTCGGGGGCCTTGAGGTGGGGCATCGCATGGACTCTCCGCAGCTTTGTTAGTTTGGAAATGGTGGAAAAAATGCGTCTTGGTAAGTCTTATATTGTCCTGTTATATATGTAATAATTTTTAAATCAAACACAGATTTTTTGATTTCATACATTCGTTCAAAAAAATGCCATAACTAGGCGAAACAATTGTCACAATATTAATTTTTTATGTGTTTTTGTTAGTAAAATACAACTTAGAAGACTCAAAAAATCAGTGTTTGATTTAAAAATTAATACATAAATTAAAATGGAGTTCTACAAATTAAGCTTGATTGAAATTTAGCATATAACGGAGACTGGATATAGTTACAGATACTAAAAAACACCCTAGTAAATTCTTTTGAATTTTCTCTACATTTTTTTTAAAAACGAATGTATTGGCAAATCAGTATGATTGCAATTTTTATTTAATTTTTTATTTTCCCACCAACAAATTAAACCGCTTAGAAAACCTTATAACAAGGGTTTTATTTTATTTATTTAAACAATGTTTCCCCAAACAAAGTCGGAGAGAATTCTCAAGGCATTGACTCTGACATTTATTTATATTAAAATATCTGTATTTTCAAAATATTTTTATTTGTTTATTAAGCATTATAAACATTAAAAGTAATTATAAATAGAACAAAGAATTTTACCGAATTTCAATTAAAAATTCTCATTATAAATTTGCTTTAAAAGTAAATAATTATAAAAAAACTATTTTATTAATTAATAATATAGTTTTATGTTGTGTTGATAAGTGTTGGATAAAATAAGTGCAGATTAGTGTGCTGTAAATGAGAGTACAGCTAAAAGTATACTTAAGAATTATGTAGCACAAAGCTTGTGGTTAGCGATACAATAGTTTTATTGCAATATAAAGAGGTATTAATTTTATTTTGTTTTGATTGTACTTTGTAAACGCTCTATTAAGTGAATTCATTGCAGTGTTGGCATTAAGTATGTCATATTGACATCTAGTCATAAAGCAATGTTTGATCGATGGTTGTCAGAAACAGGCACTTATTTTTGTCTTCACAAATCTACCTGGAATATATTTTTATTCTAAATCTTGACTCTCATTGTCTATATGTTTTATCTGAATCAGTTTTCTGGCAATTTAAGATATTTGATATCAAAAGTAGCCTAGTATTTATGTTTTAAATAATGAAGAGAATTTGTTTTATGGAATAAATTTTGTATAAAATTCTAGCTGGATTACTGACACGAGATCGCCGCCTTAGAGAAAGGAAGCAGCCGGCAAGACGTGGTGCCAGAAAATTAAAAACTTGGAAGAAACGTTAGAAAATAAGAAATAAATATAAAGCTTACACCATTTGCCTTAATTTCATGCTTGCATTTCATTTCAAATAATGTTATCTGTATTAAAATAAAAGATATTACGAATATGTATTTCTAAACTTATTCATATTAAGTTTATACATACTTCATAATTGAAATTTGATAAGGCGAACAGCAGGTGAGCAGTGAAATGATTTTTTATGTCGTGTATTGTAGAATTGAAAAATAAAATCTAGATAAAATATAGTTAAATATATACTTATACTTATTAAAATTAAAACCCATTTTTCTTCTTCTAAGGTTAAAAGGTATAAAATCATTTTTATTACATGACTTGATAGTTGATCATAATGGCTAAATTTGTGGTCAGATAGTATCCAGTTTTCAAGTTCTGTTTGGGGCATATAATTTAAAAAGTTATGGACTAAACCATTTCAGTAATATTTACATATCATTTACTTTTTTAAACAACATCATAAATCAAAAAACTTGTTTTTTCAGGAGATCGTTAGATCGAATATCAAGCCACTTATCACTGTGCAACAGATCTTTTTAGGTATAACCTGTATGTTTTTTCTCCATTTGAAAAATAATAAGTATATTTAAAAAAAATAATTAAACAATACCTTTTCTTCAAAATGCAAAAACAACACTTTCTGCCCTGTAGTGGGTAAATATTTAGTTAAAAATATGCTGCTTTTGCTGGGATATAGTACATTTTCTAGGCATTCCGAAAACATGCACAGCTGAAAATTGACAATTTTTTATATATGACATTGTTGAAAGGAGTGAGTGATATACAAATGATAATACTATAAATTTATATGATTAAAGTACACAAAAAAGAATATTTATAAAATCAATAAACATGATACACATTAATAAATGATAACACCATGCAGTCATTATGTTAAGTGAGGGCGAGCGACCAAATGCCATTGGACAAACACAAAGATATACATAACAAATACACTGCAATGGGATACAGTTCACTGACAAACCCCTATATTACACTTTACTCATCACACAATTTGTTCACTCTAAAGATAACCCCTGCAATGGCAGTCGAAATTTCGAAGGAGCAAATACACTGGACGCCACTGTTCAAAAATAAAATAAAAAAATTAAAAAAATACAAGTTAAAAACATTTATATTTTGTATATTAAAAGCATTGTTTACTTTGTGGTATCGTAAAATAACACTCTTCATATCATTCATCGTTCACTTTGTTAGTCACGAAGTAGTGTTTTTTAAAGTGGTATTACACAAAGTGAACGATGAATGATAAGGAGAGTGTTAAAACATATTTATGTATAATGTACAAGTCTTGGAACACTAAAACAACTTTTTATATTCATATATATATTTTTTTATTACTTATTAATTCTTGTTTTCAATTCACTTCTCATCGTTACATGGTACATGCATTTCTTTATACATAATTAAAACATAAAAAACAAATCCTATTTAGGCATATCCTGTGCAATACAATAATATAATATGTATACAGTGTGGTATGAATGTAATCAGAATCATTTAAACCAGAAAAATGGTAAAAAATAAATCTACATAAAAAAAGTCAAAGGTTAATTAATTCTGACAAAAATGTCATAGATATATCTCGGCTGTCCAAACTTAAAACACAGTAAGGGACATTTTTTTTTGTACAACGTTTTTTTTTTGCATTTTTGGACTAAGTAGAATCTACTTAGTCCAAAAATGCAAAAAAAAGTACTACAAAAAAATGTCCCTTACTGCGTTTCGAGTTGGGACAGCCGATCAGATCTGTAGATAGATATTCTTAATAAAATATTTTGGATTTTTTTTCTTAATGCTAGGTTCCTTATGTCAGACACGGATTTTTTTTTAATGCAAATTTAAACATTGTAATATCACCGATATAATGTCTTATTTGGACATATCTAAAAAAATATTACGCTTCCATTAAACTCCTCGCTCGTTTGAGTTCACTTATTAATTCACCTAAATCACGTTCTTGAATAAGAAAGGAATGATTCCTATCTGTTTTTTTCAAAACATCTTCAATATTCATATTTAACTGGACACAGTCGATACTGCCATTTGATGCTGTATGTGCGGACACTTCTTTTAACTTTGTTACTGAAATAAAAAATATACATCCATAAATATAGAATTTGACAATTTAAGGAAAAAATAGTAAGATCAAACATCAACTTCTGATAAACTGAAATAACCTAATTAACCCTTCCCTTACGGTGCTAAAAACTTCCGTGTGCACCGGTGATATGTATTTTGTACACCATATGAAAATGTCGTTCAAAAACGTGAAAAATGTGAATATTCCTAAATTTTGCTTTTATTGACCATAGTTGAAGTTGAAACGTAACAATTTTGTAATGTTAACTCTGGAATATATCTAAAAAAGTGGAAAACAATTCATCGTAAGTACCGCCGCGTAAGACGATCTGCGCACTAACGCAGTCAACATGGTACGACATGCGCGTATAGGTACACAAAGCGCGCCACGCATACACAGAAACGTTTGTGTATTGGTGATTTTATCCCATCTTTTTTAACAAATTATTTATTTCCGTCGCTGCAAATAAATATCTTTATATTATAAAACTTTCATGTCATACATGATTATATTACGGAGGAATACAAAAATTCTGAGCCTGTATCGATTATATTTTATATTGATATTCCCATTTTAAATGTCGAGTTGTAGTAAATACATATCACCGGGAGGGGAAGGTTAACACATATACAATTATGATTTGAAGATTTTTGCAAATGAGGATTTTTAATTTTCAATATGTATTCTTAAAATAAAATTTTAGTGTCAAGTATGATTTCTTTTTTTCTGGGACTCACTGCTTTATTCGACAAAAACCAAGTGTCGTCTCTTTAACGCCTGCATCCTAACAGTGTTGCTGTACGGATGTGAGTCGTGGCACCTCACCAAAGCTCAAAGCAAGAAACTAGCAAGTTTTGAAAATAGATGCCTGAGGCGAATACTGGGTATAAAGTGGTATGACTTCGTCAGGAATGACGATGTGAGGAGAAGAACTCAACAGCCCCTCATACTGGAAGTCCTGAAGAGAAGAAGGTGGACATGGTTGGGACATGTCCTTAGAATGCCACCTGAGGGCATCAACCCCTCATGTCTCTTCTTCCAACCCCGAGGATTCCGGCGCCCCGGAAGGCCGCTGACGACCATTCACCGACTATACTCAGCGGAACTTCGAGACGCCGGACTGACCTGGGAGGAAGCCAAGGAGATGGCGCGTGACAGAGTGACTTGGAGACGACTCGTGTTGGCCATATGCTCCACCTAGGGAGCGAACATGGAAAAAGAAGAAGAAGATGATTTCTTTTACCAGTACTATAGAATATTATTCCAAGTTCAATTTTTATTTAAACCCTTATCTGCACCTGGTGGTGCATAGGGCACTGCATCATATAAACGCAGCGTTATGTTGATCGTTAACACATGAACAAAAGGTGATCGGCCCTCCGATTCAAGCACCAGTCCAGGGTAATATTGAATAAATATTAGAAAATCGCTTTTATTTATTTTAGCCGAGCATGCTGACCATTACACTCGGAGGTGGGAATTTAATTAAAAACCACCAAAATGCATTAAAAATAAAATTTCAATATTTTTTTAAAAAATTGTCATAGTTTTCATGAGTTTTTGTATGTTAAGGTTTAAAAAAAAGTGAATCAACAATTAGAATAAAAAAACGGCATGTGAAACAAGGCTGGATGGTTATATTTTCACAATGACAAGAATATACTGTCTATGTTAGGGTGGCGACTGAGCGGAGCATTTCGTCGTAATGTAACGTAACATCGCTCGCGGCAAGCATCAGCCAGCATCCAAAACTATGGATGGAGCGCTGAAATGGCTCTAGTCAGTCTTCGCCCTTGTATGTATAGACGAGAAAATTATATTCTTACATGTTAGAGTTTTCTTTCTGAAGGCTGCTCCAATTTCCGAGCCATGATGATCCAACGCAACCCTTAGTCCTCTAGTGACTTCCGAGGCGACCCCGAGACTTCGAAGATCTGCATCCAGTTGAGATCCATCGGAACCCCATTTGATGGCTGTGGTTAGAGTAAAGAGCATTGCAGCTAAAACTTTTTTCATATCTGTTACAGAATCTGAAATGAAAAGGTGAAATTGTGCATTTTTTTTTTTGCAAATCATCAAAACAAAAATTAGAAAAGATTTCGGTGCATTTTCAAAATTATTATCTAAATAAAATGTATGTTATGAATAATCTGGCGGATCAAACTTAAAATAAATTATGTGAGGTCATATTGTGTAATATTTTTAAGCATTTGTCCAGCTCCTCTAGATGTAATTTCTGTAGTTTTTTTATTTTTTATTATTCAAGATCAAATACGGGAAGTTCCATATTAAGCTTGATTTTTTTATTAAACTCTCTCAGCTGTGAATCCTTCTTCATCCTAATGCTGAACATAGAAAAAAGACCAAATCTATGTTAAAACAATATGTATAATGTACAATGTCAATATCCAATTCGAACCCCGCCCACTCCTTTCATCCTACAAGTATATAAGTTGATTCAATTATAGGTCTAATTTTAATGTACGTTTAACCTCGGCTCGTAACGCATGTCTGTATTGAAAACTATAGTGCATGTTGGTCTACGGGTCGACCAAAAATCGCATGTGTTAGACATTTTGTGTAGTTTTGAGTGTGTAAATGGTGCTATGGTGGTGAAGGGTAGTATTGTTTGCATGCTGTGCTAGTGATTGTCCTGACTAAGAGACGGGTACGTCTCGAAACCGGTAGACGTAAAAATCTCGGTGAGTGGTTATATACTAATTTTATTAACATTTTTGTAAAAAAAAAAAAAAAAATAAATAAGTAAAAATGACTAACCACAAAGTAAATGCTTTAAATATTAATAATATTGAGAATAACATGTATAAACTTTGTACGCATAAGCAAAGTATAAAAAGTAGTAAAAATATAAACTGGTCAAGCTATGAGCTGCATAAAAATTTAAAACTATATTTTCAGGCGACTTCCAGTATGTAAAATAATCCGGTTAGGATCTTGCATTCATCCTACCCACCATTCGAACATCCCTCACACATCGCTCTGCCGCACACTCATTATTAAAAATAAATAATACAACTCCATAATGCTGCATAATGTAGAAAGTTGTAATGTTACCTTTTTGAACATCAGCTAGGATACTTTTTACATTTTCTTCCTGTAAACAGAAAAATTCACCTCATCATTATGACATTTAATAATTTAAAAAAAGTAATCAATGTGAACTTAAGGTATCGTGAACATAATTTCATTTTATTGAAATAAATAATGATTTTTTTGCAAACTACCGATATCACCTGTTAAAGGGGTCTTAAAAGTTGCTCTGTGCAATAAAATAAAATAAAATAAAATAAAATAATCCTTAAACACTTTTGAGACCTCTTTTGAACATAAGAAAATGTTATAATTTTTAGAATAAACTGTAAACAGTCTATACAGACCATTAGTAAGAGTAGTAAATATTGCAAACGTTAAACAAAGTTAGAATTTTATGGTGGGGACTGACCGGAGCATTTCGTCATAACGTAACGTCGTAACATCGCTCGCAGCGAGCATCAGCAAGGATCCGAAACTATGGCTGGAGCGCTCGGAACGCTTTACTGACTACGAATGCTGGAATTTAATGTGTTACGTTACGACCAAATGGCTCCGGTCAGTCCCTACCATTACAGTAACAAATTACCATATATTGCGCACTCCTTTCAAGAACGTCATAAATCAAAAATCTTGATTTTTCAAGAGAACGTTTTTAATGTTTTAAAATATAATACAATTTTGTGTCAACAATATAATTTTGTCCGCCTCCGTAGTGTAATGGTCAGCATGCTCGCCTACCGTTCTGGAGGTCCCGGGTTCGATTCCCAGGGGGGTTTAATAAATAAAAGTGATTTTTTCACTCTAATATTTATTCAATATTACACTGGACTGGTACCTGAAGTGGAGGGCTGATCACCTTTCCTTCACGTGTAAACGATCGAGATAACACTGCGTTTATATGAAGTAGTGCCCTATGCACCATTGGGGTGCGGTAAGGGATTTATTATTTTAAAATATAATACAATGTATTAAAAATAAATATCAAGCCACTTATTGAACTTTTTACTGTGCAACAGATCTTTTTAGGTAAAACCTGAATTTTTTTTCTCCATTTGAAAAATATTTAGTATATTTAAAAAATAATTAAACAATACATTTCTTCAAGATGCAAAAACAACATTTTTTGCCCTATAGCGGGTAAATATTAAGTTCAAAATATACCTCTTTTGCTGGGATATAGTACATTTTCTGGACATTCCGAAAACATGCACAATTGAAAATTGACAATTTTTGATTTATGACGCTCTTAAAAGGAGTGAGCGATATCTCAAATACAGAATTAAGGATTATTGTGTCATTACCATGATTTAATTAAATTAAATAATATTAACCACTTATATATTTAAGTACTATGGTAATAATGAAGTGCTTAAGTACCTGCAATGGTTCACCGGTAAGATGCTCAGCGACTAACATGGATAATGCTTTGGCTCTAGGTGCAGTAAGTCCGGCAGTTGAATACAGGCCAACCAACACCCAATCAGGGCATGTGTTTTCCCCAAAGCATTTTAATTTCTGAAAATAATTAGTTTTTCAACAATACGCACTGCAAAAATAATTACTTAAAATGATAAAACTGCTAGTATGACTTACCATTCTTATTGACTGCTTAAAAAAATCGATTTGTGATTATGAAAATCTATGCGTTATTTGTAATTTACTTAAACATTAATTTTAAATTAAAAAAAGACTCATAAAAGAATAATGAATTGAAGGAATTTTGGAATAACAGAAATAAATAAAACACCGGAACGTCAAACCGCTGTCAACAAAACTATGTCATAGACAACATACAAATGTCTACTTCTTTGGAGGTGAAATTGCTATGGTTATGAGAATCAGTATTGCCAACTTATGTGTCAAAATTTTAGTACCTACGTTAACTACCAAATTTTTGAGAAAATCTTGGGAAAGCGTTAAATTCATAACCGATACATAACGGTTGGTAATCTGTTCTTTGTGCCGAACTATTACATGCAGCTAAAATAAGAAAATATAGCTTTCTGGAACTTTTCAAAGATCAATACCGATTTTAAAAGCAGACAACTTAATGTTTTAAAATTAAAATTAGAAATATTCAACCTACCTTTTCGTTTTTTAAACGATTAGGGGAAGAGGAAAAGCGACAAGAAAATAATGAAAATAATGAAAAGTTGTAATTTATTAAATGCAATAAAAATATAAAAATCAATGTTTCATTTGCAAAATTTCCACCGGCTAGTTAAAAAAGAAAAGTAAATGGTGTTAGCCAAAATTTTCTCGAATACACTTTCAGAGAAAATAAATACGAAAGTTATCCTAGATGAGGATTTTATCGCTTATTCTTTTCATTACTTTTTGGGTATAAACCAAGCTTCTGATCTAATCCATAGATGTTTCTATTAACTTTGTCATGTTAAATGACTCTCATTAACGATGGGTAATGTTAATTTTTCACAGTCAATGGAGCAATCATCATTGAATTTAAGCAGTATCACAGGAACGTGCAAGTCAAAAGGCAATCCAAGCTTTAAAAACGTCTCTCTATCATCTATTATTCCATTTTCCAATAGTGTTTTGGACATCTCAACAGGCCTGTCGAGGTACCACCACGAATAATTCAAGCAGTCACTATGGAAACTCTTGAAGCGGTCGGCTATTTCGTAAAACGTTTCCTCTTCACAAACTTTTAAATTGATTGTTATATCTGGGGAAAAAAGGAGAAATAACATAAAAGAGGAAAAAGAAGAACAAATAATAATTTTGTACGCGTAGTTCAAATTTAATTTTTCATTTGTTCCCTATATAATTAAGGCGTATAAAACCGAAATAAGGTAAGTTATGGAAAATATGCATATAATATCGAAAAATCTATCATATTTGATAGCTAATGTGTACTTTTCTGAAAATACAAATTAAATTTCACAATTTTTATAGGTAGGTAAAAATTAAACAATAAATACCAATTTCATTGTATCCTTACTATACACTGTATATAATGATAAAAT
Source organism: Brachycentrus maculatus (assembly GCF_059751285.1). Taxonomy (NCBI): domain Eukaryota; kingdom Metazoa; phylum Arthropoda; class Insecta; order Trichoptera; family Brachycentridae; genus Brachycentrus; species Brachycentrus maculatus. The sequence goes on from NW_028280853.1 coordinate 1,766,511, forward strand.
GCTTTACTTCAAGCAACAACAATTTTATTTTTTAATTTTCTTATTTATTTGCCACTTCTTGAAAGTGCCGCAGCTGTTTTTTTTAGTACTTTGTTATAGGATTGGGCAACCCCGATTTAAGATAATAATGTGTAGTATTTTTTTAGTTTAGTACCTACCAGAAACTTATATACATGTATGTTTAATGTTCACACAAACCTGTAAGTGAAGTCAATATTTTTAAGGGTCTCGGTTTTTTTGTCAAACGTCCTATAATATTTCTTTTGTCTTTCCACCAAGGTATGCTTGTCTGCATGGTTCTTCTTTTTCGCAAATGTTCTTCCAGGTGCAAGACAGGTCCTAAAGGCGTGTATGGGACCCTTTTTCCGGAGCGTGGGTGAATAAAAGTTTTAAACTCCGAATTTGCATCAAACCAATGGCTTATATCTTTCCCCGCAAAAGCTAAAATAGGAACGGCTTCCTTAAGTGGTATTGAAAAAAAATGATCATGATTTATAATTCTTTTTTATTAATGGTTTATAAATATTTATGTTTACCTTGTAATTTTTGTATTCCGACATAAATCGCGTCAAGTCAAAAACATTCTCATGAATAGTTACCCAAATGTCGTCTTCTGTGTTGTGAATTACGACTTCAGACGGTAAAAACCATTTTTTATTAGACATTTCGATAAATTTAATGCATTAAAAAAGTTATTTTCTATAAAAAATATCCCGACATTCCGTTATCAAAATTGTTTGACAGAATCTGGAAAAAATGTTTTAAATTTTGGAATATTATTGTTATTTTTTAAATATTTATAAAACATAAAATTTGTAATTTTTTAATAGGCAGGTACTTGGCTACTTTTTTAATAGGTAGGTACTTAGGTATTTTGAAATTTTTAAATATAATGCTTATATTATAGTAGTAATTTTTAAATACAATGCTTGTATTGTAGTAGATCTAGATTTTAGTTCGTACTACTTATAATTCGACCATTTAATTTACAAAAAATAAATAAATACATATAAATGTCAGTCAAATAAAAATGGGAATATTAAGATTTTTTTTCATTAGAAAATTATTACTTGAAAATTCTATTTTCTACAGCGATTAAAAATTGGAATACGTATTTATTCATTTCACGAAAAAATAATTAAATCATAGGTGATTTAAAAAAATAACATGTTAACTTTATAAATAAATTTTACTCTGAAGGCTTTATTATCATAAATAATATATACCTTTAAAATGCCTGGATAAGTTTACCTAATGAACAACAGCATTTTCGAAAGGTCATAATACTTATCTAGAAGGCACTGGAGAATGGGTCGATTCTAAAAGTGGTTGACGATTAATTTTCAACAAAAATAAAAACAATGAAATAACGTATTCCGGTCAAAGCACAGGTTTTTGTTGCGTTTGACATTATCAGAGAGTAAAAAGATATTTTTCTCAAAGTATTGACCAAGAATCGAAAAAATATAAAAAAGATATAAATGATTTGCGTTAACAATAATAAACCAACTGTTTTTTGAACGTACTAAAGCATTCTTCAAACCCTTATCCGCAACCAAATGGTGCAAAGGGCACTGCATCATATAAACGCAGTGTTATCTTGATCGTTTATACATGAAGGGGAGGTGATCAGCCCTTCGCTTCAGGTACCAGTCCAGGGTAATATTGAATAAATATTTGAGTGAAAAAATCACTCATATTTATTTGACCTCCCTTGGGAATCGAACCCGGGACCTTCAGAACGATAGCCGAGCGTGCTGAACATTATACTACGTAGGCGGACTAATGCATAAAATATGAAATTATGGACCGTAAAAGTATCTAAATTTATACTTTTGCCATTGGAAAAATTTATAGACATAACGAAACGGGCTTTTTTAAAAAAACGATTTTAAGCACTTGGGTGAGGGAATGTAATTTAGTAAAAAAAAAATATGGTTTAAACCAGATGAAAGTACAATAGGATGGAGAAGACCGGCCGAATCACTTTTTTTTTTATGGACTGTATGTTAAGGGCAATTTAAATAGGATTTGTGAAAACATCAATAAAACAATAAAGTTACACACACGTTGGGTTACTTAAATTATGATTCTATTACCGAAATTCCCCCCAAAGATCAAAGGCCGGTAAAAGAGGAATGATCCCCATAATAAAAATCTACAATCGGAAAGTAAATAATAGTAATATAGGTACTCCAAACATAAAAGATAGTAATACATTTTGATAATAGATATAATATGGGTGTTACAATTTTATCTGATTATCTTTCCTCCATTAGTACGTTTGTAATACTGATCCTTATCCGCACTAAATGGTGTATAGGACACTGGATCAAATTTATACAATTTTAAGTTGATTATACGAGAGTTAGGTGATCGATTCTGCACTTCGGGTTCCAGTCCAGGGTAATTATAAAATAAATAGTGAAATTGAACCCGGGTCTTCCAACATTACTAAAAGCGCTAACCACCTGGGGTGGAAAATCGTTTCATTCCTAAAGGCCAAATTCATTTATCTGATTCAACATAAGGCGGTACAGTAAAACCTCGATATAACGGACTAACTAGGGGGAGGGGGTATCTGTTAAAGCCGAAGTCCATTATATGAAAATAGGTTTAAAATAAATCAATAATATTTTTTTCGAAAATATTAACGTTGTATTTATTGAAGATATAAATAAATAGTACAAAACACAACAAATTATATTTATTGCCTTCGGACACTCGTCATGAAGTGACATTGCTGTTTGATATCGACGCACTTGCTTTCGGTAATCCTGCTTTGAAAAAGGAATCAAGTTTTGTTTGGACTTTTAAAGTTTGTTGTTTGTTTATAATCAACTCTCCTAAATTATGAATATGCGTATAATATTGATTACCGGATTTTTATGGGGTATATCCGAAGTTCGTTAAATAGAGGTCCGTTACATCGAGTTTTTACTGTATTTAAATATGTATGTAAAAAAATTGAAGTCAATCCATCGACTACTTTTCAAGTTTTGCGTACACAAATATCCAAAGACTGAATTTTTAAATGTAAGGATTCAATTTTTTTTGGCATAAGTCAAAAAGTTGTATTAGAGTAGGCTTAAGGCCGTAAGTTGCCCACCTGCACACTACGTACACTGTGGAGGCGAGCAGCTGTCGTATATCGCTCACTCCTTTCAACAACGTCATATATCAAAAATCGAAAATTTTCAGTTGTGCATGTTTTCGGAATATCCAGAAAATGTTCTATATCCCAGCAAAAGCGGCATATTTTTATCGTAATATTTACCCGCTACAGGGCAGAAAGTGTTGTTTTTGTATTTTGAAGAAAAAGTATTATTTAACTATTTTTTAAATGTACTAAATATTTTTCAAATGGAGAAAAAACATTCAGCTTTTACCTAAAAAGATCTGTTGCACAGTGAATAGCTTGTATTTATTTTTAATACATTTTTTATTTTTAAACTTTAAAATCTCCTGAAAAATCAAGTTTTTTGATAAATGACGTTGTTGAAAGGAGTGAGCGATATATGAACTTGATATTTAAACGTTCAGATCAAACAAATGTAACGTTTAGGTACATCACATTAAGCTTTCAGTACAAGTCCACCATGTTGACGTGTGAAAGGTATTTTTAACAATACGGAGTCAAGAATTATTGCCTATGAAACTAAACGAGGTGTTAAAAAGCACGATTTAATACGCCAAAAGCGTGGAGCAAAGCCAAATGAAATAATAAAGAATTATAGAAATTAATTGTGTGTTATGAAAACGCGTAACCCTTCAGACATGTTGATGTTTCTAACGGGTCTCTATTTTCAGGATTCAACTGGTTATGGACATAATAAAGTACTTTACATTGATATCCATATAAGCAACAATTATTTTATATGAGAAATAACGTTTTCATTTTATTTTTCAAGCATGTTTTTTTATTAGTGCGACAAATGATATTTTATTAGTGCGACAAATGATATTTCCAGCATTTATATTTTGAATATTCATTTAGGATTTAAGATTTGATGAAGAAATTTAAAAAAATTAAATTATTTTATTGTATTATATTATATTATTTTATTTATTGACTTGGCGTTTAATTTGTAGAACTCCATTTTAATTTATGTATTAATTTTTTGATCTTCACATTCGTTTGATAATGCCCTAACAAGGCGAAACAATTGTCACAGTATAATTTTTATGTGTTTTTTGTTAATAAAATACAACTTAGTAGACTCAAAAAATCTGTGTTTGATTTAAAATTAATACATAAATTCTATTATTTTATATTATTTTTTATGAATATTTTATTTTAAATGAAAATATAAATGAATGTAGTCCCGTAGTTAATGTCGCGGACTCCGAATAAGATTTCTAGGTTCGACCCCACTTAACCACAACTTGATTCCTATTACTAATGGCGGGCTGTTCATATTTAAGGTTCAAAATTCTTTACATTTAAAAAAAGTTATCAATATAATTCGAATGAAAATATTAATTAATTACCTACTTCATTACACATATTTAAATATAATGTGTTTGTAAACTACACACAATAGTTTGGTTTTTATTTTACAATTAGAGGCTCTCATTGCATTGGATGGTCCTTTTTGTTTGACCTGAATTTATTTACTCACAAAATAAATCTCACGATTCTTAATTTTATTTAAACTCATAAATTAACTCTAGATTTTTTTAATTTCCATTGGATATATCGCAGTCATACAGGAAAAAAGTGACCAAGTGCATTTTTTAGAAAAAGGTGATCATTGACCATTAGATATCTTACTAGCTTAATATTGCCCTGAAAAAAATCCCAAAGGATTTTAAACTTGGATGTAAAATATATTGACTTGTTAATAGGGGGTTGAATTAGTTCTTTCGTTTATAAAAAAAATAATATTTCTCTGTGATTTAAATAGATTCCTTTCGTTTTTTTTTGTTTTCCTGTCCCCCGCTGCCTCGAACACCCACGTGGCACTTTCAACCGCCTCAAAATTAAGGCTATGGGCCTTGTTCATCGGCAGGGAAACTGGGTCCCGTATGCTCTGAAGGAGAGAGATATGGAAAGGCGACTTAGCATGTGTGATTCACTCGTGAGATAATATATTTTCAAAAGTTATCGAGAAGTCGAGTTATGGGTTGAAAATTGGATTGCCTCAAAAGACAAGGTTTTCTTTTATAGGGGAATACGACTTCTTCCTGAAAGATGGGCAAAAGTAGTCGAGAAAAAAGGGCAATACTTTGAATAAATTCTTACTTTAAAAAAAAATCATTCAAAATACTACAAAAAACGGCGAGAATTAATTCAACCCCCTAATAAAAATGACTAACTGCATTGATGTTTATTTTGTTGCCAAGCAAAAGTTACTTAAATGGCCCTCCTGAACATTTTACGTTTTGTAAGTTGGTCACTTTTTCCTGTACGACTACGATATCTCCATTTTCAAACGAAAAATATTTTATATCTTTGTTGCAATAAAAAAATCTCAAAGGCGCAAAACATGAGATTTTCACATTGTCGTAACTCAATATTCCCCAGGTGGATGAAATATAGTGGTATCACACAAATAAAGTAAAAAGTTCTTTTGTAAGGATAATAATTTAACTATCCGGGTTTTCATCTTCAATGCCATTTCCTTTTTGGCTTTTGACCGACAATGGCATGTCTGTGTACCGCCATTAATATTTATACTAATCTGTAGAAGATATTATACCCTTTGTTGTATTATTGAATCATAGCGAGACTCAACATCACAAGAAGTATACCCAATCAAATAGAGGAAACTCCAAATTTCTTACAGTAACGCACTGCTTACATACTAAATTCAAATCACTGTTAACACTAATTTCACTTTTGATCGCTTTGCAGTAGAGAATCTTGTTTTCGTTAACTCATACAGTGTAAAATTATTATGAAATTATATTATTTTTTGACATCTCATCAATGATGAAGAAAAATATGGAAGTCTGGGCATTTATGGGGATGACGACCGTCATAGGCT